>NC_080426.1:21986107-22286107 GCF_029873635.1 Malania oleifera | reverse complement strand
CAAGCTATTTATAATATCTACAAATAGGCTAGTAGAGATGATTTTAAAGGCCTATTGCCAAATTCACTCGACCAATAATACATTTTAGCTTTTCTTAGCTTTAGCAAGAAGTTATAGCTTTCTTCATCTGCTCTACTCTCTCTCTCTCTCTCTCTCTCTCTCTCCAATCTTACTTTCTCATTCTCTGCACTATTCTTTTTCTTATTCTTTTCTCACCCCATATCTAGCCTTTGTTCCTTGTTCTAAAGGGTGCGACCTCAACCCAGTTCGCGATTCACAATCCTAACCAGTTTCTTGCAGGGTATCTTCCTTGGCGAAATTTTACCATAACACCTTTGTGTCATACTCGTTCGGATCATTCATCTTCAAACCACACAAATATTCCCTTTTCTTTTTTTCATTTCCAATTTCCAAATTCATCGCCATCAGTTTTTTAAAATACCGTAAAAAAAAAAATTCATCATCCGGAAACTATCTTTAAACCCCCCCTCCCACCCAAATCCTTTCTGCTAAATTTCAAAATAAAATTTAAATGGGAAGTAAGCAAGAGCTTATAATTTTTTATTTCGCGAAAAGACGAACATAACTTTCATAATTCATTAATAAGGCAGACATAAAATGCGAAACCACATATAAATTAACAGCTTCGGTCTCTCTTGTGCCAATTAATTCCGAAGCACAAGCAATTGAAATCAGGAATGAGCATTGAAACTTACGGGTCTATGAGGACAACATCAGTGAGAGACTGGAGAGACTTGGCAATGAAGGCGCCGGCAACTCCACCTCCGATGACCACCACCCTTTTCTTATGCACTCCAGCCTCTTCCGCCGCCATAGCCCACGAGATAGAGATTGAATGTGAAGACACACCTTCCTGGCCTTTCTATCGGCTGGTACAGGTAGAAGACAAGAAAGGTCCTTCTCTATTGTTCCTGGCCCCTCTATCGGCTGATACAAATAGAAGACGAGAAAGGTGTTTTCTATTATTCTTTCTTTTTCATTCTTTCTTGTGCTTTCGGCAACAAATTAATAATTTTTTATTTTTTATTTTATGGATCATGACTCATCACGATTCACGAGTCAACTTATTTATTTATTTATTTATTCACTTATGTAGCCCTAACTCCTTTGTCTGCAAAATTTGGACACAAATCATTTATAAATTTATCATTATTAAAAATATTTACTAATTATATTACTATTTTATATTTTAAAAAAAGGTAAAATTTTTCAACGCAACACAATTTCTCTTAAAAAAATACTATACTTACATATATATTAGACGACGACATCAAGTCACCTTCACTTTATTTACTTTCTTACACAAAATCATGAATTAGATTTTTCCCATTTGATCAAGTTGGTTGATACACTTTCCCATCTAGAACCTTCTATTTCGTTCATTAGTGTGTTTTGCAATCGAAGATAGCAATTTTTCATTCGTCATGCTTTTCTAAAGATATCACAATAATTCAAAACTTTTAATTTAAAATATCTAATTTAAATTCATAAAATAACTTTACTTTACATTTAGAAGCATAAATTTTAAATTTTTGAAAAGAAATACAATATAAGATTACATTAAATTTCTTTTACATTATCAAAATCAAGACTTCAAATTCATCCTTCTAAATATTATTTAAGGATTTGTTAACTTTTAAGAAATATTTTTTATTTTAGTTTTTTAAAAATATTTAAAAATGAGCAAATTTTTTATTTTTATGACATTTATACGAAATAAATGAATAACAATAAACTATTTTGACGCTAATTGTTTGTGAAAAAAAAATTATTTTTTATATTGGCAAAAACACTGTCAATAGTTATTTTTACTAAATGCCCAAAATGGAGGTTGGCAAGCTTTTTTGCTTATTTATTCCTTTTTACTATTTGTTTTGCCTATTTCATTGTGTTTTGCCGTTTTTTATTGTCCTGGGTGATTCCGAATGGTCCAAAAATTTAAGGTGAAGTCCGATAAAGATTCTGAATTTGTGCACATAAACCAAGACAAAACCCTTATTATTTTGTACTTTTTTGCTCACTTTCTGTTAAATCTAACTGCACCGAATGATTTGAAGTAATGCAAAAATGGTAAGCACGGGTTTGATAGTAATTTTAACTTCAGACAAACAAATCAAGGCAAAACATCTATCGTTATGAGTTTTTCTAGTCTCTTTTTACCCAATTTGATTGTCATAGGTGATTCTCAACAATCTGAAATGGGAAAAAAATAAAAAAAAAAGTCTAATAGTGATTTTGACTTCAAGCAAGCAAATCGAGGCAAAATCGTTGTTGTTTCGAACTTTTCTTCTTCTTCTTTTTTTGCCAAATTTGATTGGACCAAGTGATTCGGAATATTCTAAAGTGATATAAAAAGGTCTGATTTTGACTATGGGCATGCAAATTAATGCACAACCTCCATTATTTAAATTTTTTTTATTTTTTTCTGCCAAATCTAACTGCACCAAATGATCTGGAACAGCCTGAAATGGTAAGAAAAGATCTGACAGCAATTTAACTTTGGATTCACAAATCGAGGTAAAATCTTGTCATTTTTAAATTTGTTAGTCTTTTTTCCATCAATTCTAATTGCATCAGCAGATCTATAGCAGTTCAAAATGATAAAATAGTGTTTCTCAATAATTTCACCCTCTAACATGAAAATCAAGACAAAATCTCTATCATTTTGGACTTTTAAGCTCATTTTTTGTCAAATCTAACTACACCGGATGATCTAGTGCAGTCCGAAATGGTACGAAGGATCCATTTGTAATTTTTGGATTTGCATAAAAATCGAGGCAAAATTTTGACTTATTTGTAATTTTCTAACATTTTTAGAAATTTTTGGGTTGGCACGCACCCACACATGCCGAGCATGCGCTATCCAGAGGAAAACAAGCCATTTGGTTAAAAGGAAAATTTAAAAAAAATTGAACGGAGTCGTTTTAGTTGTTCCATTTGCACCAAAACGGCGCCATTTTGCAAGCCTTCTCCATCTTCTTCCTTCTCCATTTTCCCTCACGCTCTCTCGTCCCCTCACTGCTCCCTTTGCCCTTAGCCACAATGCTATGGCAGTGCGGCTACGCCGGAGCTACATTACCCTTCCCCTTTTTTTTTATTTTTTAAAATCATTCTCTCTCTCTCTCTCTTCTCTTTCTCTCTCTCTCTCTCTCTCTCTCTCTCTCTCTCTCTCTCTCTCTCTTTTCTTCTTCTTCTTCTTCTTCTTCTTCTTATTTCTCTCCTCTCCCTCTCCACTCTATTTAAACCCTAAAGGGGGGCTAGCTCTTATCTCTCTTCCTCGGGATGCTTTCTCCCTCTCACCCTTATTTCTCTTTCTTCTTCCTCCTCTTTTCCTTTTTCTTCTTCTTTCTCCCTCTCTACATAGGAGGACTCAAGGCCCTCCTCCTTTCTTCAAGTGCTCTCTCTCTCTCTCTCTCTCACACACACACACACACACTCACTCACTCTTCCTCTTCCTCATTATCTTCTTCTTATTTTTTTTTATTTTCTTGCCATTTTTTTTCCTTTTCTTTGCTCTGTTTTCCCCACCCCTATGTACGAGTGTGTGTGTGTGTGTGTGTGTGTGTGTGCATGCGTATGAATGCATATGTGTGTATTGTATGCATGCATGAATGTACACATGGAGGGATCGATGCAGGTGTGTGTTCGATGCGTGCATGGATGTATGTATGCATGAAAAAAAATACGTAAATGTATGTGCATGTAGCATGGTGATGGTATGTGTGCATATGCATGAATGCATATGTGAGTGGTTATGTATGTGGATAGATGTGGAGATGCATGTATGCATGTGTGGGAGCATGGATGCATGAATGACATAATGCATATTTGTATGTTAGATGCATGCAGGTGATGATGTATGCATGCATGCATGGTGATGTATGTGGATGTGTGTGTATGCATAATGATGCACGTAGGTGCGCGCGCATGCATATATATGTAGACATGCATGAGTGTATGCATACATGTGAATGCATGATGATAGATGAAGATGTATGTGTGCATACATTTACACATCTATAATTAATATATATATATATATATATATTTATTTATTTATTTATTTAATGTCATGGATTTATGCATTTATATTAAGTATTTTGTATATGTGAATTTATGTATAATCCCAAGAGGGAGGTGAATTGGGTATTTTAAAAAATATTGGTCTTTAAGTCATAATTTTGAAAACTTACAACCACACACGTACAAGTTAGGTGACAAGTAGTTCAGTATTAGACAACCTAGCAATTTTAAAGTATGACTTTATCAATCAATCAATATCACTCAATCACTCACAAGTGTGATAGATATTTAATACATACACAACGTACAAATAATTAAGTGCAAGCAGAAATTAAATAAATTAAGGGAAGAGAGATGCAAATACGATTTTTACGAGGTTCGGCCAACCCAGCCTACGTCCTCGCAGATTCCACTATATTGCTCCTTAACTTGGAACGGAGCTTCCCATTACAATTCGCTGGTTGCAAGAGATGTAGTTATCTCCTAATCCGCTGCTTACAAAAAGCGTACCTTCCTACTCACGATTCACAAACCAAACCGTTAATACAAATAATGAATAATATTCCTGAACACTTAGACAATTCTCAATAAGCTAATGGGTATAATCAACCCAAAGCACTCTTACAAGGTATAATATGAAGCTCGAGAGAGAATATTTTTTTTTCAATGATGTATGTAAAAAATATGATCTTCATATGAAAAATATATGTGTATGAGATGTTTCAAAGACCTTAACTTTATTCAATATCTCCCATAAATTATATCTTAAAAATATGTTTTGGAAATCCTAGGGTTTGCTTTCAAATAACTTTTGCAAGAATAATAAAATATAAAATCTTTGAATCAGAATATAGCTTTGAATATCACAAAGATTTAAGCTCTTGGTTTCAAATACCTTTTATAGAAATAATATGAAATCTTTTGAATAAAAATATACCTTGGAATATTACAAAAGATTTTTCAAACAAATATATATGTGTGAAATTCGAGTTCTTGCTCCCAATAAGTATTTTAAATGGAAGAATATGAGAATAAATGAGCTTATAAAAATAAGATTGAATGCTCAATAATAAACTTAACCAAACCACAAGATCAAACCAGTTTTTCGTAAGATGATACGAGTGTAAGCACTTGGATCTTGAAGATGATATTGACAAATGCCTAAACTTGATGTGAATACATTGAAAGTAGGCAAAACTTAGCAAAAGATGTGCAGAGGTTGTGCAAAAGTTGTATAAAAGTGTTAAACTAGGGTTTAGAGTTGGTATGTAATGCCCTGAACCTCTCGTGGGTCCGAGGTGTTACTTTAGTGACGTCTGTGTACTTGATACCATAATCATTAAACATAGATGTAGCAAAAATGATGAAACATTCACCAAACATACATTACCAAAGTTCTAAGTCCTTTCATACATATAAGTTTCCAACCATCCATATTACAATCTAACCCAAAACTAGACAACTAGTTTGGTCCATACAACCATAATACATATCTATTAACTTACAACATTACTTACATACACCTAAGATCATACATATCTTCCTAAAAAACTATTCTAACTTTCACCCCCTAACGCTGCTAAGCACGATACCTGTAACGCCCCGACCCAATAGGTGGGCCTGAAGTGCTACCATTCATACATAGTCTGCACATATCTAATAACATACATAAACTACCCGCCCTAAATAGGGACATACGGGAGTATCATACAAATATGTTGTAACACCTCAGGCCTTAATATGACCTTGAGTGCTACTATACATACATATCCTGTACAAATCCTAATAACATACATAACTACCCGCCCTAAATAGGGACATACGGGTATTTCATAATGATCTGTACTCACATATATTGCGGAAAACATAAACATTCATATGGATTCTATTAGACATACCAGTGTATCTAAATGTTCCTTACATATATTCAACTGTACGTAAAACATAAACTGTATTACATTCCCAAAAACAACTAGGCTAAAAACCCAGTACTTATACAAAAACTTACGCTAACTAATAGCACCCTACGCTCCACAGCCTCTCTAGAGGACTATAACCGATTTCCTGTAACTCCTGAAAACAATGTTGTAAGATTGGGGTGAGACACTTCTCAGTAAGGAGGAAAATATTACATCACTGTGTGACTGTATAGTTATATTCCTGTTTAAAAATGGTTACATAGATTGCATATTCTCAATATTGTAATGTATATACATAGTACATATATAACTCCCAGATAATATAAAACCCAACATCATTACAAGTGAAAGTTCCCAAGGTTAGGGTAGGGTAGAGGCCCATACACTGTACGATTCCTCTGCCCGATACTCAGACCTGTGACTCTACCCAGTAAAGCGTTTAAATCATGTATATGTATATTTAGAACACTGTCCAGCTCGAAACTATCATAATTATGCCAGTAACTCCCTATAGCAAGGATTGTGCGATAAGAAAACACTGATCGAGCGTTGTACGTACAGGCATCATCGGGCTTCATAACATACTACAGTCCAACTTGGCCATCACCACCCTGATCTCTTTTGACCAGTGACCCTTTTTACCAAGCCTACTACTAGGTGCCCACACTGAACAATAACTACGTGTGGTTGTACTGTACCTTTGTTTTGGAAACGGTACTGAGCCTACATAAAATAAGCTTTTTAAGGCTTCATGTACTATTGAAACAAGCTACGGTCCCAATATCATATATAAAATTTACATTAAAACATAATAACCTGTGCAATTTCCAATATTTTCACAATCTTTTTCATACATACTTTCATTCATACTGTGGTAAAAATAGGCTCGTAACCTCTCAGTTTTACCCTTTTTCTCATACTTGGCACGATATCTAACCGTCACCTGTTTTCTGCAAAGTCTGATAATCACTTGGAACCTTAGTCCCCATAGTTCATAGACATACACCTCAAATCAATATAGATTCAATTCATATCATACGTTACACTTATTTGATCACATATATACATTTCATATAAACTGGTTCGTAAAATATTAGTTCTGCTGTTATTAAGAGTTTCAAGCATTCTCCTACTTTAGTTTTAGTGCAAATAAAGTAGTTTAAGAAATTTGGAGATCATATACTAAAAACCTCATTTTTGCCAAAACCGTAAAAACGTAAAAATCGTAAGAATCGGCATTTTACCTAGTCAAATTTTACAAATAAGCAGTCAATAAGTACATATAAACATAAGCTACATATCATGTGGTTTCTTTTTCTAAAAATATTGATGTAAACAAATCCCCTTACCTTTAACGTTAAAATCGAAACACGAGCTTGTTGATCCAAAACTACGACATGGAATCCTCAAAACTTAAAGATCAAAGAACAATACTTCAGTATTATTGAATTTACTACAGATCTACTGAAACAAAAACGAATTCAGATCCTTACCTCGATTTTAGGAAAAAACCCAAAAATCTTCAAAACAGCAATCTAATCCGCTATAATTGTAGAGTTTCTCCTTCTCATCCACGCAGGAACCTCCGATCGTGGAAACAAATGACGAATGGCCAAGAATCGTAGAGAGAGAGAGAGAGAGAGAGAACTCGCTGGTTCTAGAGAGAGAGAGAGATTTTGGGTTTTCTTAACCCTTAAGCAACCAAAAATGATATTTATAGAGCCTTTGCCCAAGTCAAATTCGTCGACGAAAACCCCATCCGAATATTTTCTTTGGTTCACTCGGTATCTCTTCGTCGAAGACTCTCTGAATTTCGGCAACAAAGAACTGAAGGGACTTTGTCGACGAACATACTGTCCTCGTCGACGAATCCTGCTGTTATTCCCTTTTTACCCTTTTCTTATTTATTTTCCTTATTTACGAGTTTAGGTCTCTACAATCTCCCCTCCTTATAAAAATTTCATCCTCAAAATTTGCTAATCAATAATACGCATATTCTACATTTACGGCTCAGTCTTATCGAAGAATCGGCAGCCACCCACGTAGCAGCTCCGGCCCAAGTTTATTACCTACCGTCACATATGTCGGAGGAATACCGTGATTACAACATGATGTTTTGGAAGATTACATACACATACAAAACTCTCTCGAAGACCGTACTATTTAATCTGAACCACCTATACTACTATACATACTTAAGTACCATAAAATAATTGTAGGTACTTGTGGTGAATCTCTGACTCTAGTTCTCACGAAGCTTCCTCCACTACATGGTTACGCCATAATACCTTCACTAGCGGTATTTCCTTAGTCCGTAAATACCGAACTTTCTGATCGAATACCTGTACTAGTATCTCCTCATATGATAAGGCGTCACTAATCTCTAGAGGTTTGTAACTCAGCACATGTGATGGATCTGACATGTACTTCCTTAGCACTGATACGAGGAACACATCATGGACTCTAGATAGTGCTGGGGGGAAAGTCATTCGATACGCAACTGAACCTATCCTTTCCAGGATCTTGAAAGGCCCGATATACTGAGGACTTAGCTTCCCCTTTTTCCTAAACCTCATCACCCCTTTCATTGGAGCAATCCTCAGGAATACCATACTTCCTACCTCGAACTCTATCTCTCGTCGGCGAGTATCAGCATAACTCTTCTGCCGACTCTGAGCTGACTTAATGCACTCCCTAATCAACTCGACCTTTGTAGAGGCCTGCTAAATTAGTTCTTGCCCAAGTATTTGCCACTCACCTACCTGATCCTAGTACAACAGAGATCAACATCGATGAGCATACAATGCCTCGTAAGGTGTCATATCTATGCTAGCTTGGTAACTGTTGTTGTACGCAAACGTTTAATCTCGATGTCATTCAGTACGCAAACCCTGTTGTGAAATCTCAATATCCCATCACCAAAGATACTAAAATCCGGCTTTAACCCACTCTGGACTCCTTCCATAACCTCAACTAGCTCTGGATCTTCTTTCTGAGTTGTTCAGATCCTCTTCTGTAAGGTCGGCTGTACCACCAAGCTAGTAAGAACAGTCTGATGATTTCCTTCCATTACCTCCAAGCCCAACCTTTCCAGGTCCATATAGATCTGATGTTGTAGCCCCACTGCTAAGATTGACGCATCAACTGACTTCTGACTCAGAGCATCAGCTACCACATTCACCTTCCCTAGGTGATAGCTAATAGTACAGTCGTAGTCTTTTATCAATTCAAGCCACCTACGCTATCTCATGTTCAGGTCTTTCTGAGTGAAAATGTACTTAAGACTCTTGTGGTCTGTAAAAATCTCGCACCTTTCACCATATAGGTAGTGTCTCTAGATTTTCAATGCAAACACTATAGCTATCAATTTCATATCATGTGTCAGGTACTTCTTATTGTACTCTTTAAGTTGACGAGAAGCGTAAGCAACCATCTTGTCCTGCTGCATTAGAACATAGCCGAGACCCTTCTTAGAGGTGTCACTGTAGATAACAAATCCACTATCCTCGGATGAAATGATCAGAACTAGAGCAGTAACCAGTCGTCATTTCAGCTCTTAGAAACTTAGCTCGCACTCATTAGTCAAATCATACCTCATGTTCTTCCTCATGAGTCGCGTCAAAGGACCTGCTAAACTGGAGAATTCTTCAATAAACTATTGATAGTAACCTGCAAGACCTAGAAAACTTCTGACCTCCTAAACATTCTTTGGTCTCGTACAGTCCACTACTGCCTCTATCTTACTCGGATCCACTGATACTCCTTCTTTAGACACTATGTGCCCTAGAAATGCAATATGTTCCAGCCAAAACTCGCACTTCTTCAGTTTAGCGTATAACCTCTTATCCTTGAGCACTTGTAATACCAGTCTCAGATGAACTTCATGCTCTGCAGCACTCCTAGAATATACTAGGATGTCATCAATAAATATCATGACGAACTAATCTAAATATTTGTAGAACACCCGGTTCATCAAATCCATAAACGTCGCATGTGCATTTGTCAGACCGAATGGCATAACTATAAATTCGTAATGGTCATACCGAGTTCGAAAAGTTGTTTTTGGAACATCCTCCGTTTTCAGCTTCAGCTGGTGATACCCAAACCGTAAATCGATTTTAGAAAAGATCTGCGTGCCCTATAGTTGGTCAAACAGATCATCGATCTTGGGTAACGGGTATTTGTGCTTTATCGTCACCTTATTAAGTTCTCCGTAGTCGATGCACATCCTCATCGACTCATCCTTCTTCTTCACAAATAGTACAGGCGCTCCCCAAGGAGAAACACTCAGTTGAATGTACCTCTTATCTAGCAGCTTCTAAAGCTGTACTTTCAACTCTCTTAGTTCAGTTGGAGCCATACGATACGTAACTTTTGATATCAACACTATTAGCTTTAGAGGCTATGTGAGTTTAACTGCATTGTTTCGATGATAACAACCCATTAGTGGTTCTAAGTAAGCTTATCTTTGCATATCAAGCCATGATTAGTATAAATATAAATGTAAAGATTAAGTATATTAGTAATAGGTTAGACATCATCAAAAAGGGGGAGAATGTTAGCCTTAGTGGCTACACCATCATTGTTTAATGTGTTTTGATGATATTAACCTATATGTTGTTCCTAGTGTTTTCCTATCTTTGCATATCATGTTTAGTACAGGTACTCGTACATGAATTATTAGATCAAAGGCAAAGATCGGACCGAGTAGACGTCAAGAAGGAAAGATCAAATGGACACGTACTCGGAATGACCCAAGCACAACCAAAGAAAGCTTAATTGTAGAATTATTTGTAATAAGAGTTGTGTGAGGTAGTATGTTTTGTAACTCTTTCGAGTGTGTTTCTTGCATGATTTCTGAGTAATAGTTGAGCAAAGCACATGCATACTAGGACACATGAGTTTATAGGATTGCACTAAAAGACATAAACACAAACTCACCTTTCATAGCTTTCTAAGTTAAAACAAGAGTTTGTCAAATGAATCCTAAAACTCAAATATGTCTTCAAAGGGACAAGTTTTTAACATCCTAATTTTAAGAACATTTTTATACTTAGTCCCGATTGTGTTAAAACAAGTTTAATGTCCTAAAGGTTCAAAGAAAGTCGAGTATATTTACAAAAGGACATACTAAGCATATAAGATATCAAAATGGGTTTTCAAACGTATTTTATTAATTAAAATATCTTATATTCAAAAGGAAACTCATTTGGACAAGTTTTAATCTTCATTAGACTTAATATATTTCATATAATTTTGTCCAAGAATGATTTGAGTCATTAAAACACTTTTTGACAAGGAAAAGCAAAGTAATCGTCACTGTCGTAGTGCAGTCTTGAGTCCTGAACACCTTACTGTATTTTGGGCATAACTTTTTATAGAAAAGTCCAAATGGGACGATCTTGGTGTCCCTGAATTTTGTCGACGAATTATGTGCAGAAGCGCTCCAACGGGCGGAAAATGGCTAGTTTGCCAAATAAAATATTTTTTCTTCCCCCCAACAGCTCCTAAGGTTCTTGGGCTATAAATACAAGCTATTAGACTTGTATTAACAAGGTTTTGAAGGTCTTTGATCATTGTTAGTAAAAAACATCATTTTATACAAAACCTAGCACATTGCATATTAGTTTTTCATTACATGTGCTCATTCTCTCTTGCTCACTTATTGTGTTTGATTCAATTATTGAGAGAATAGTGTGAGGTTTGAGTTGTAAATCATATTTGCTCATTGTAAGGAGCATTTTTTGTAATCTTCCATCTTCTTGTGAAAGGTTCTTTGTGAACCGAATCGGTAAAGGCTCTTTGTGAGCGGTAGGGATTTGTTCCCAAGTTTGTAAGGCTTGCTCCGCTGTGGAAGGAGCGATTATAGTGGATTGTAGAATCCTTGGCTTGGTGCTAAGGCGTGGACGTAGGCTTGGTGCCGAACCACGTAAAAATACTGGTGTTGTTCTTTCTCTCCCTTACACTCTTTATTTTATATTTTGTGCATGATTTATATTTATATTGCGATATAATTTCTTGTATCTTGCCAAGAGTTTTTATTTTGTAGAAAAAATACATATTCCACGAAAAGAGTCTATTCACCCCCCCTCTAGACTATATACTCTGGGTTGGGACTTCCAACAAGCACCGTACTTGGAGCTAATTGTATACCAAACTCCACCTCACAATCTGGAGGTAATCTCGGCATGTCCTCTGGGAACACATATGGAAACTCGCACAAAATAGGAATCTCCTCCAGTTCACGTTCCCATGCCGGCGTGTTTTTCACAAATGACAGATACCCTTGGCATCCCCCCAAAAGTAATCTCCGAACCTGCAAAGCTGAAAGAATCTATGTAACGACCTGCTTAACTTACCATACAATTAATCAAATTTTATAGGGTCAACCCGAACCTGTGGGTAATAGGGATAAACCTGACATACACAGCGAAAACCTAAGCAGCAGTAAATATAAATTACATCCATTAAAGCATAAAATACATAATACTAGAGTTAACTATGATCCACAAAAATAATGTACTTATATATAATCCCTAAAGAAAATCCAAAAATATATCTAGGATCCCACATCGAAACCTCCTGATCCTAACTCAAAACTTACCCTCCTAGTGGGGTAGCACAACTAACTCAACGACAGCCTTGCTTCGTCGGTCTTTCTGGGTTTCCTGAAAATTATTTAAGCTGGGGTGAAACACCTCTCAGTAAGGAAAAATAAACTAAATATAGCTGTGTGGAAACATGAATATTTAATGCTAATTTAGATATACAGTACATTTTGCATATTAGAAAACATTAATCATATCATAACTGCATAGACATATACTTTCATATTTCTAATAAATTGTACTGTTCATGAACTGTCTGTTATAATTAATAATATGAAATTTACCCAGGATGTATAGCTAGCTGATGTCATGTATTAGCCCCCATGACGGGTTGTGCAGCCCGAAGGCGGGACCCGACAATGGCTGGCCGACCACTGTCAAGTAAAAAATGTCTATAACTACAATGGGCCCGCCACACCCTGGTCCGAACTGCCAAGTGGATGTCTACAAATCTACACTGAAAGCCACATCGACTATCCATCTCCCACCCCCTCTACTTGCAGGGGCGTTTAGCACAAGTCTGAAACATAATAATTTGATCTGTATAGCTGCGGTATCGTGCTCCTGTAACTAAACTAAACTATCATCCGGGTTCTGATAATATATAATACATGATAATATACAGTTTAACGTAAATATATTGATAACATTTTCTGTAATAGCATAAATACATATGACCTTGCGCCGATTACTTTCACATCTGTCGCCTTGCACCGAACATTTCATAAATATGGTCTTGCGCTAAAATCATACCTAATACACGGCCTTGCGCCGGCTATCAATCACGGACTTGCGCCAAACATTTCATAAATAATAATTTGTATAAACATGTTATTTATCATGTATTGCAAAATCGTAATGTCTCGCAATATTACCATATTTTCTGAAAACATACTTTATCTGTAAAATTGCCTTAACATAATACTTTTCACATAAAATAATATTCATGTCACACAATACTGCATAAGACCATATATTCTATACTGAAATCATATTTTCTAGCATTTCATACTAATACATACATTTCAATATAATAACAGTATTTTCCCAAATAAACATTTTCTCAATAATATTCAAATGTAATACATGCTTTCTGAACATAAATCTACTAGTAATTTAATAGTATTTTCATGGAAAATTGACTACTTTAGTTTATTTCCTTACCTGATTCTTAAGAAGAAACCCCCCTAAAATTCATTTGTCCTGCACCCGTAGGGTTTCCCATTCAACACCCTAAAATCAACATCTCTCATAACTAAACTTCAGTATTTCTTCGTGTACAACATGTCCTATAACTATGAAAAGACCAAATTTTGAATAAAAAGTCTTACCTTAAACTAGGGATGAATTCCAAAGTAGCTCCACTGACGATCCACTCCGGTCGATTTACAGAGAACTTTCATAAGAGTGTCGTGGTGACTTCAGATCGTCGAACCGGCAAGAATCTGGCCCGAGATCTTAGAAAGAAGGAATGAGGGACAAAGTGAGGAGAGAGAGAGCGAGAAATTCTCGTAGGATTTTTGGCCATAAAATGAACGTTAGGCCTGTTTATACACCGGCCTTCGTCGATGAGCCACATCACTTCATTGACAAGGTCAAGAAGGCAATTCGTCGAAGAATATTACTCCTCAACGATGAAATTTAGAGCTGCGATATATATCCCCTCGATATCTTCTCGTGGACGAGACACATCTCCGTCAACGAGCCCCTCATGTGCTCTTATCAACGAATCCCCCGCGTTCGTCGACGAGGCTTTGTTTAATTACCTTCTTTAATTCATTTTCCTTCTTCTTCCATTATTTAAATACCATAATTATCGGGGTCACTACATTCTCCCCTCCTTATAAAATTTCGTCCTCAAAATTTACTACTAATATAACTCATCATCCCTTAAAGGTAAATGGTCTACTTATTTTATTACTTACCCTCACTTATGGCGGAAGAATACTGTGGTTACATTTCAAGTTCTGAGAGATTATATATATAAATTAAAATAAAATTCTCTCAAAACTAAAAATTCATTCATAACTAAATTATTACATGTACCTGCAAAAGAAATACTACATATTTACTTACATTTTCCTAGTTACATCTGAACTTCTTGGAACAATTGTGGGTATTTTTGTCTGATCTGTTCCTCGAGCTCCCAAGAAGCCTCTTCTATTGCATGAATCCTCCATAGAACCTTTACTAGAGCAATCTTCTTATTACGTAGTTCCTGCTCTCTTCTATCCATAATCTGCATTGGTATCTCCTCATAGACTAGTGAATCACTGAGCTCTAATTCACCATAACTGATTATATGAGAAGGGTCTGGGACATATTTTCTCAATATGGAAACATGGAATGCATTGTACATCTTGGATAATATAGGTGGTAAAGCTAACCTATAGGCAATCGGCCCTACTTTCTCTAGAATCTCAAACGAATCGATAAACTTAGGTCTAAGTTTACCCTTCCTTTCAAACCTTATAACCCCTTTTAACGGAACTATCTTCAAAAATACATGATCACTGATATCAAATTCTAATTTCTTATGGCTATTATCGGCATAACTCTTCTGTCGGCTTTGAGCTGCACTAATTCTATCCCTGATGAGCTGAATCTTATCGTACGCCAGCTGCATAAGCTCTGGTCCCATAACTCATCGCTCACCCATCTCGTCCCAATAAAACAAAGATTGGCATCTCTTATCGTATAGTGTCTCAAACGCTGCCATACCAATGCTGGCCTGATAATTTTTATTATACGCGAACTCTACCAGCGGCATGAACTGAGTCCAACTACCCCCAAAGTCATGTACGCATGCTCGAAACATATATTCTAATATTTGTATCGTCTTTTCAATCTGTCCATCTGACTAAGGATGGAATGTCGTGCTAAAAGACAAATGAGACCCTAGAGCCTCCTGCAAGCTCCTCTAAAAATGTGACGTGAATCGAGGGTCTCTATCTGACACTATAGACACAGGCACTCCGTGAGAACGAACTATCTCCTAAATGTAAATCTTTGCAAACGGTCAAGGGAGTAGCTGATCTTGATAGGAAGGAAATGGGCAGTGTTAGTCAACCGATCTACAATCACCCAAATCGCATTTTGACCATGTAATGCCGACAGCAGACCTGAAACAAAATCCATGGATATATGATCCCACTTCCACTCTGGGATAAATAACGGCTGCAACTGACCCGCCAGCCTCTGGTGCTTAGCCTTTACCCGCTAGCACGTCAAACACTATGCTACATATTCGACAATCTCCTTTTTCATACCACTCCACTAGTAAAACTCTTGCAGATTCCTGTACATTTTCGTACTGTCGGGATGAACTGTATACAAAGATTTGTGAGGCTCCTCTAAAATGGTCTTCCTGATGTCAGCATCGGCAGGGATACATAACCTAGAACGGAACCACAAAGCTCCGTCATCTGATAAATGGAATCACTCCTCCGGACCATTCTGCACTCTGACTAATACCTCTGCAAATTCTGGGTCTTTCTTCTGAGCAGCTTTAATTCTTTCCTGTAGAGTAGGCTATACCACTAGACTGGCAATACATACTAGAGGATCACTCTCTACCAACTCTATGTCGAGTCTCTCTAGATCCATCATAATCGGATATTGGATCTCCATAGCTGCTAACACTGGTTTCGTAGACTTCCTGCTTAACGCATTAGCTACCACATTTTCTATTCTTAGGTGATAACTGATGGTACAATCAAAATCCTTAATAAGCTCCAACCATATTCTCTGTCTCATATTCAGTTCCTTTTGAGTGAAGAAATACTTCAAACTCTTATGGTTGGAGAAAATTTCACATCACTCGCCATACAGATAATGCTTACAAATCTTCAATGCATGTACCACTGCAGCTAATTCAAGATCATGGGTAGGGTAGTTCTTTTCATATTCTTTCAACTACCTAGAAGCATACACTACCACTCTACCATGCTACAATAGTACATAACCAAGTCCCTTCAAGGACGCGCCACTGTAAATAGTATAACCCTCACCCCCTAACGGGATAATCAGCACTGGTGGCGTGACAAGTCTTTGTTTCAATTCTTGAAAACTCTACTCACAACTATCGGCCTACTAAAATCTGACATTCTTCCTAGTAAGTCGTGTCAGAGGCCTTGATAATGTTGAGAACCCCTCAACAAAACAACGGTAATATCCAGCTAACCCCATGAAACTCCTAATCTCCTGGACGTTCCTTGGTCTAGTCCAATTTATTACCGCATCAATTTTACTTTGATCTACAGGAATTTCATCCCTTGAGATAATATGCCCCAAAAACACAACCTTCTCGAGCCAAAATTCACATTTACTGAACTTGGCGTACAACTTCTTTTCTCTGAGTGTCTGCAAAACTTGTCTCAAATGAATCTCATGCTCCTTATAGCTCCTCAAATAGACCAGTACATCATCAATAAACACAACAATAAACTGGTCTAAATATGTATGGAAGATCTTGTTCATCAAATCCATAAATATCATAGAAGCATTCGTCAGACCAAACGGAATAACAAGAAACTCATAATGTCCATACCTGGTCCTGAAAGGCCGCATTCACTACATCTTCTACTCTTACCTTTACTTGATGGTAACCCGATCTAAGGTCAATCTTAGAATATACCCGTGTACCCTAGAGTTGGTCAAACAAATCATTTATACAGGGTAGAGGATACTTGTTCTTGATGGTCACCACTTATATTAATTTCCCTATAATCTATGCACATCTTCATATACCCGTCCTTCTTTTTCACAAATAATACTAGAGCTCCCCACGGAGATACACTAGGTCATATAAAACCGTTATCAAGTAAATCTTGCAATTGATCTTTTAATTATGCCAATTCTGTTGGCGCCATTCGATACAGTGCTTTAGAAATCGGCGTTGTACCTAGAAGTAGATCAATGGGAAAATCTACTTCGCGATCAGATGGCAAACCCAGTAATTCATCTGGAAACATATCTGTAAATTCTTTCATTATTGGCAAACTAGTAAGCTTCAATTCATTCCCTGACATTTCCTTCACAAAGGCCACGAATCCCTGACAACCACTCTGAAGCAGTCTCTTTGCTTGAATAGTTGAAACCATTTGAGGTAGAGATTGCACTCGTAACCCTATAAATCTGAATTCTTGTCTTCCTGGCGGTCTGAATATCACTTCTCTCGAACGACAATCTATACTAGCAAAATTAGCTACTAGCTAATCCATGTCGAATATGACATCAAACCCATGCATGTTCGGTACTATCAAATCAACAGATAAAATTCTCCCTTGGATATCAACTGGACAGCCACAAAGCATCCTACTACACCTCACTGCTGACCCAGTCAGTGTAGTCACTAACAGTTCAACATCTAATGACTGTGTGTCTACCCCACATAATTTAACACACCCCGAAGACACGAACGAGTGTGTGACACCTAAATCAAATAATGCAATGAATTTAAATAAAAATATACTAACCATACCTATCACTACGTTGCCGCCTGCCTCAGAGCAAAAATCCTGACTGGAGCTATGTTCCTCTTCTAGCCTCCATGTGGCACCTGATAGCCTCCTCGAGAAGGTCTAGGAGCGGGAGCAACACCAATATGAGCCTGACAATCTCTCATCACATGTCCTAGCTCCCCACACCGGTAGCAAATACCTCGCCCGGAACGACATTCCCCCAGGTGTCTCTTCCCATAAGTCGGACAAGCTGGAAGTGGTTGTATATCCTGAAAACCATGATTCCCGGTCTCCTGCCTTTGGTCTCTGTGCTAGCCACTTCTATTCCACGAACCACTACTAGACCCCTACTAGGAACCAAACGATGTAGATCTCTTCCTCTATCTCTGCTCCTCAGCCTCCAACCGCTCTCCAATTTCTATTATAGTGGCCCTATCCACCAACTCAGAAAAATTCTGTAACTTCAGTATCGATATCTGCTTATATATTTCTCTTCTCAGGCCTCTCTCAAACTACCGTACCTTTTTTGCCTTATCTGGAATAATGTACGGGGTAAAGCGAGATAGTTCAATGAACCTCGCCATGTACTGTTGCACTGTCTGCTGTGTCTGCTTCAAATTCAAGAACTCCTTTATCTTAGCTTCCCTAGACGAGACTGGAAAATACCTATTGAAGAATATCTCCTTAAATCGCTCTCATGTCATCTCTATAGGTATTGTCCTCTGCTGCTCTAAGAGTTTCACTGTCGTTCACCATCTCTTGGCCTCTCCAGTCAATTTATATGTAATGAATAGTACCCTCTGCTCCTCAGTACACTGCAGTACTGCAAATACTTTTTCGATCTCCTGCACCCAGTTTTCAGCGATAGCAGGATCAGTTCCTCCTAAGAAAGCTATAGGATTTATCTTAATAAATTTCTCAATCGAGCTGTTGTGGCTTGCAGATGAACCACGCAGCTCCCTAGAATTCCTGGCAATTTTAGGTATAACTTGTTGTGCCACGATGCGTAAAACAACATCTAAATCACCGCCCACAGCGCCTGAGAGCCCATCTCCCTCATTTCCACTAGCATGGGCACTACTGCCTCCAAGGTCCATCCTGAAAAACAAATAACTTAACTTAGAATCCTATCACCGTAACATATCATCCAACTAGTACAACATTTCCTTAATTAATTCATCACTCTTGATCTTAATTCAAGGTTCAATCCTGCAACCTAGATACCCAACCCAACGATAGTTTAACATGGATTTCTTGAAATCGTCACCCCAGGAAAATCACACAAACCACCACGGAAGTCCTGCATCTAGACTACAAAATCAGACCTCAAATTCCTTTATCCTATACTCTAGTATTATTACTGCTGCATTCTAGAGTCTATAGAACCTAGCATTTTAGGTTCTGATACCAAACTGTAATGACCTGCTTAACTTACCATACAATTAATCATATTTAATAGGGTCAACCTGAACCCGTGGGTAACAGGGACACACCTGACATACACAGCGAAAACCTAAGCAGCAGTAAATATAAATTACATCCATTAAACCATAAAATACATAATACTAGAGTTAACTACAATCCATAAAAATATTGTACTTATATACAATCCCCAAAGAAAATCCAAAAATATATCTAGGATCCCACATCGAAACCTTCTGATCCTAGCTCAAAACTTATCCTTCTAGCGGGGTAGTACAACTAACTCAACGGCGGCCTCGCTTCGCCGGTCTTTCTGGGTTTCTTGAAAATTATTTAAGCTGGGATGAGAAACCTCTCAGTAAGGGAAAATAAACTAAATACAATTGTGTGGCAACATGAATATTTAATGCTAATTTAGATATACAGTGCATTTTGCATACTAGAAAACATTAATCATATCATAACTGCATGGACATATACTTTCATATTTCTAATAAATGATACTGTTCATGAACTGTCTGTTATAATTAATAATACTGAAATTTACACAGGATGTATAGCTAGCTGATGTCATGTATTACCCCCTATGACGGGTTGTGCAGCCCGAATGCGAGACCCGACAATGGCTGGCCGATTACTATCTAGTCAAAAATGTATGTAAGTACAATGGGCCCGCCACACCCTGGTCCGGACTGCCAGGTGAATACATACAAATCTACACTGAAAGCCACATCGACTATCCATTTCCCACCCCCTCTACTTGCAGGGACGGTTAGCACAAGTCTGAAACATAATAATCTGATCTGTATAGCTGTAGTATCATGCTCTTGTAACTGAACTAAACTATCATCCGGGTTCTGATAATATATAATACATGATAATATACAATTTAACATAAATAGATTGATAGCATTTTCTGTAATAACATAAATACATGCGGCCTTGCGCCGATTACTTTCACATTTGCCGCTTTGCGCCGAACATTTCATAAATACGGCCTTGCGCTGAAATCATACCTAATACACGGCCTTGAGCCAGCTATCAATCACGGCCTTGCACCAAATATTTCATAAATAATAATCTGTAAAAACATGTTATTTATCATGTATTGCAAAATCGTAATGTACTGCAATATTACCATATTTTCTGAAAACATACTTTATCTGTAAAATTGCCTTAACAAAATAATTTTCACATAAAATAATATTCATGCCACACAATGCTGAATAATACCATATATTCTATACTGAAATCATATTTTCTAGCATTTCATACTAATACATACATTTCAATATAATAGCAGGAGGGAGGTGTTGTTTAAACCACCAGGAAAGCAGGAATTCCAGTTTTTTGGGTCGTGTGTGCGTTCTGCACCACGAATCCTTTTTTCTATGCAAGCTAGAAGGCTACTCCTTAAAAGGTGCCAAAGGTATCTGGCATTTTTGAAGGACACGCCAACTAAAGAACGTAAATTGGAGATGATTGCAGTAATGCGCGAGTTCCCTGATGTGTTTCCAGAGGACTTGCTAGGGTTACCTCCGGACCGTGACGTGGAATTCGTTATAGAATTAGCTCCAAGTACGATGCAGATATCAAAAGCTTCATATCATATGGTTCCATCCGAATTGAGAGAGTTGAAAGAACAACTTTAGGAGTTGTTAGAGAAGGGGTACATTTGACCTAATGTTTCTCCCTGGGGAGCACCAGTATTATTTGTGAAGAAGAAGGATGGGTCGGTGAGTATGTGCATCGACTATAGAGAGCTTAACAAGGTGACGATAAAGAATAAATACCCGCTACCCAGGATTGATGATTTTTTTTTATCAGCTTCAGGGCATACAAGTCTTCTCAAAGATTGACCTATGATCTGGGTATCACCAGCTAAAGGTGAAAGCGGAGGACATCCCAAAGACAACATTTTGAACCCGGTATGGCCATTATGAATTTATGGTTATGCCTTTTGGTTTGACTAATGCACCTGCAGCATTTATGGATTTGATGAATGGGGTCTTTCATGAATATTTAGACCAATTCATCGTGGTATCTATTGATGACATCTTGGTGTATTCTAGGAGCGCTGCAGAGCATGAAGTTCATTGGAGGCTAGTACTACAAATGCTTAGGGATAAGAGATTATATGCTAAACTAAAGAAGTGCGAGTTCTGACTGGAACAGATTGCATTTCTGAGAACGTACTATCTCCTGAATGTAAATCTCCGCCAAACGGCTAAGGGAGTAACTAATCTTGATAGGAATAAAGTGGGCGGTCTTCGTCAATTGATCAACAATCACCCAGATGGCATTCTGGCCATGCAACGCCGTCGGAAGTCCTGACACGAAGTCCATGGATATATGATCCCACTTCCACTCTGGGATAAATAATGGCTGCAACTGCCCTGTCGGCCTCTGGTGCTCAGCCTTTACCTGCTGGCACATCAAACACTGGGCTACATACTCGGCGATCTCTCTCTTCATGCCACTCCACCAGTACGACTCTCGCAGATCCCTGTACATCTTCATACTACCAGGATGAACTGTATATAAGGATCTGTGAGCCTCCTCTATAATGGTCTTCCTAATCTCAGTATCTGCAGGAACGCATAATCTAGAACGGAATCGCAAAACTCCGTCATCTGCAATACTGAACTCCTCCCCCTGACCACTCTGTACTCTATCCATCACCTCTACTAATTCTGGATCCTCCTTCTGGGCAGCTTTAATTCTCTCCTACAGAGTAGGCTGTACCACTAGGCTGGCAATACACACTAGGAGATCATTTTCCACCAACTCTATGCCGAGTCTCTCTAGGTCCATCATGATCGGATGCTGGATCCCCATAGCTGCCAACACTGGCTCCCTGGATTTCCTGCTCAACGCATCAGCTACCACATTTGCTTTCCCTAGGTGATAGCTGATGGTACAGTCAAAATCTTTAATCAGCTCCAACCACATTCTCTATCTCATATTCAGTTCCTTCTGTGTAAAGAAATACTTTAAACTCTTGTGGTCGGAGAAGATCTCACACTGCTCGCCGTACAGGTAATGCCTCCAGAATTTCAATGCGTGTACTACTGTAGCCAACTCAAGATCATGGGTAGGGTAGTTCTTTTCATATTCTTTCAACTGCCTGGATGCATACACAACTACCCTGCCATGCTGCATCAATACACAGCCAAGTCCTTTCAAGGACGCATCACTATAAATAATATACCCCTCACCCCCAGACGGGATGATCAGTACTGGCACTGTGACTAATCTCTGCTTCAACTCCTGAAAACTCTGCTCACAGCTATCGTCCCACTCAAATATGACATTCTTCCTCGTCAGTCGTGTTAAGGGTCCTGACAAAGCTGAGAATCCCTCTACAAATCGGCGATAATAGCCAGTTAGCCCCAAGAAACTCCTGATCTCCTGGATATTTCTTGGTCTAGCCTAATTCACTACCGCCTCAATCTTACTGGGATCTACAGAAATTCCGTCTCCAGATATAACATGCCCCAAGAACATGACCTTCTCAAGCCAAAATTCGCATTTACTAAACTTGGCGTACAACTTCTTTTCCCGAAATGTCTGTAAAACCTGCCTCAGGTGCGTCTCATGCTCCTCGAGTAGACCAGCACATCATCAATAAACACAACCACAAAATAATCTAGGTATCGATGGAAGACTTTATTCATCAAGTCCATGAATACCGCAGGAGCATTCGTCAAACCAAATGGCATAATAAGAAACTCGTAATGCCCGTACTTGGTCCTGAAGGCCGTCTTCGAGATGTCTTCTACTTTCACTTTCACCCGATGGTATCCGGATCTAAGGTCAATCTTTGAATACACCCGTGTACCCTGGATTTGGTCAAAAAAATCATCAATACGGGGTAGAGGATACTTGTTCTTAATTGTCACTTTATTAATCTCTCTATAGTCTATACACATCCTCATAGTCCCGTCTTTCTTCTTCACAAATAAAACTGGAGCTCCCTACGGAGATACACTAGGTCGTATGAAGCCCTTATCAAGCAGATCTTGCAACTGATTCTTCAACTTTGCTAACTCCACTGGCACCATCCGGTACAATACTTTAGAAATCGGCGCTGTACCGGAAGGTAGATCAATAGAGAAATCTACCTCACGATCGGGTGGCAAGCCTGGTAAATAATCAGGGAAAACATCTGTAAACTCCCTTACTACCGGCATGCTAGCAAGTTTCTACTCATTCCCTGACATCTCTTTCACAACAGCCACAAACTCCTGACAACCACTCAATAGTAGTCTCCTAGCCTGCACAGCTGAAACTAGCTGAGGCGAGGATTGCACTCGCGACCCTACGAACTTGAATTCCGCTTTCCCCGGAGATCTGAATATCACCTCTCGTGCACGGCAATCTATGCTGGCAAAATTAGCTGCTAGCCAATCCATACTGAATATAACATCGAACCTGTGCATGTCTAACACTATCAAATCAGCAGACAATATTTCCCCCTAAATCTCTACTGGGCAATTGCAGAGTACCCTACTACACCTCACTACTGATCCGGTCGGCGTAGATACCAACAATTCAACATCTAATGACTGTGTTTCAGCTCCACATAATTTAACATACCCCGAAGACACAAACGAGTGTGTAGCTCTTGAATCAAATAATGCAATAACTTTAAAAGAAAGCATAATCACCATACCTGTCACCACGTCACCTGTCGTCTCAGCCTTGCCCGGCGTCAAAGTGAACACCCTGGCTGGAGCCATATTCCTTTACTGGCCCCCACGTGGTTCCTGATAACCTCCCCGATATGGTCTAGGAGCTGGAACTGCATCTGGTGGTGTAGGGCAGTTTCGTACCATATGCCTCGGTTTACCACAACGATAACACACTGGAACTGCATCTGATGGGGTAGGATAGTCTCGCACCATGTGCCCCGATCTACCACAGTGGTAGCACACTATACCACCAGCTCGACACTCCCCCCAGTGCCTCTTACCACAAGTCTGACAGACTGGAGGACCCTGCCCTGTCTGCACCTCACGTCCTCCAGTCTCCTGTCTCTGTCCTCTGCCATGATTACCTCTCCTCCACTGGCCCAGTCTATGACCCTGCTGGTAGCCGGTAGATGTAGATCTCTTCTTCTGTCCCTGCTCCTCTGCATCAAGATGCTCCCCAATCTCTGCCAAAGCCGCCCTGTCAACTAACTCAGCAAAGTCCTGGATCCGCAGCACCACCACCTACTTGAATATGCTCCGCCTCAAACTGTCTCGCCTTCCTTACCTCATTAGGAACAATATACGAGGCGAAACGAGAGAGCTCGATAAAACGTGCTACATACTGCTGGACGGATAACTGTCCCTGCTTCAGACTCAGCAACTCCTCTACCTTAGCCTCCTTGGCCGTAGCTGGAAAATATCTATCAAAGAATAGATCTTTAAACCGGTCCCATGTTATAGCTATCGGAGTCACCCTCTGCTGCTCCAATAGTCTCACCGCAATCCACCACCTCTCAGCTTCTCCTGTCAGTCTATAGGTGGCAAAGAGGACCCTCTGTTCCTCAGTACACTATAGTACAGCCAAGATCTTCTCAATCTCCTGCATCCAGTTCTCAGCGGCTACAGGATTGACTCTGCCTGAGAACGAGAGAGGATTCATCTTCGTGAACTTCTCTATGGTGCACCCATGGCCTGCAGATAGACCACTCTGCTCCCTCGAACTCCTAGCAATCTCAGCCATAACCTGCTGAGCCACGCTACGTAATACCACGTTAGAGTTGGTCCCAGCTGCACTTGATGGTCTTGCACCATCATTGCCACTCGCATGGGCACTATTTCCTCCTTCTAGATCCATCCTGAAACAACAAACACGACTTAGAACTTCTATCCTTATAATTTACCCACCTATCCTCACCACTTATCTCAACATTCTTGACTCATTCCTAATCCCCAGTCATACATTCTAGGAACACAACCTGACAATAGCTTACTATGGTTTTCTTGAAATCGTCACCAGAGGAAAATCACAGAAACTACCATGGAAGTCCTGCCTCTAGACTGTAGAACAAAACCTCAAATCATTTCCTAAACTCTGGTATTGTTTCCGCTGCATTCTAAAGTCTACAGAACCTAGCAACCTAGGCTCTGATACCAAGCTGTCACGACCTGCTCATTTTCCACATATTTTTTTTATAATAAAATCATTACCACACATATCTCATTTCCCAACACTGTAAGTCACAATCCACCTGGACGCGTGGGTACCAGGGATACATCATAACATACAGCAGAAGCCTACGCAGCAGAAAGTATAAAATCATATACATCTCATCATAATGTGCAATATAATATACCAGAGTACTACAATCACTATCTCTCCATATATACATTCCAAAAATGGAATCTAGGGTCAGTTTCCACAAAAACATACTATCCCTACCAAAAGCTTACCCTTCAAAAAGGGCAAATAATCCACACTATGTCAGCGGGACTTTTCCCGCTCTCCTATCTGAGGCTCCTGAAAAGTTTATGAAATTTAGGGGTGAGACACCTCTCAGTAAGGGAAATAAACTAATACTAGTGTGTGGCAACATGAGTATCCATGTTCTACATATATCATATATAACATATTCAATACTGTTTATCAAATTTGGGAAAACATATGTATTTCAAAACATGACAGAACATACGGCATTTTCATCACATAATATTTCATCTCATATCATAATAATAACATAAAACAATCCCTGGTAGGTTAGCTGGCTGTTGTCATGTATTACCCCCACATGACTGGGTTGTGTGGCCCGAAGGCGGGACCTGACAATGGTTGGTCGACCACTGCCAAGTCAATAGTCTAGTCTGTAGGTCCGATGGGTCTACCTAGACTGGTCCGTACACTTGGGGCGATAACAACACACTTCTTGAAAATAACCACATCGACCATCCAATCTCACACCACTCCGTACAGCGGCATTAACACAGATATCATGATCATGAGGACCATGGACACATAGGAACGGTACCGTGTAAGTGCTAGCCTAAACCAAGCCAACCAGGTTATGATATCATTTACATATACCAAAATCGTGATACATAGATATCTCATATCATTCATTTTCACATCGATCACATCATTTACATATATATACGTGTACCATGAAAATCATCGGCCCGTACACCGGCAAATCACATAGCACAGCTCGTATGCTGGCAAACCACATAGCACGGCCCGTATGCCGGTAAATCACGTAGCACAGCCCGTACGCTAGCAAAACCACATAACACAGCCCGTACGCCAGCAAATCACATAGCACAGCCCGTACACTGGCAAATCACATCCACACACACACACACACACATATATATATATATATATATATATATATATATATATAAACATCTCGGCCCGTACGCCATTTTTCCATCATAAAAATCCATATCATCCACATTCCCAGAAAACACATTTCACAACATTTTTACTCATGTCACACAGTAGATTTTCCACATATTCAACATACGATCATTTTCACAGTATTTTGCAAATATAAGACATATATATATATATATATATATATATATAATCATATACATTTTCCATAAATCAAATGATAACTATATATATATATATATATATATATATAAGCATTTTCCAAAACAATACTAGCTTAGTTTATCCCCTTACCTGATTCCTGGAAAGCCCCTAATTAAACTGCCCCGCACCCGTAGGGTTCCTAACTCAACACCCTGAAAATGAAAACTCACAAAATTAAACTTTAGTATTTCAACGTATATAACATTTCTTTTAACTATCATTAAGTCAAATTCGGCTTAAGAGCCTTACCTCAACTCAGGGATGTTTTCCTACGTTCCTAATCAACACCCCTGGAAACGAAAACCCCCAGTATTAAACTTTAATATTTTAACGCATAAAACACTTTTCTCAACTGTCACAAATCTGAATATTGAGTAAAAAGCCTTACCCTGGATTTGGGATGGTTTCCACCTTACTTTCACCGATCATCCGCTTTAGCAGATTCGGAGAGAACTCCGCCAAGAGTGTCGTGGTGACTTCGGATTGTCGATCCGGCGAAGATCTAGCTTGAAATCGATCAAAGAAGGAGAGAGGACTGAGGGGGAGAGAGAGGGAAAAGAGTTAGCTTCTTAAAAAAGCTTTAAACTTCAGGATTTCCATATTTATAGGACAACAGAATTCGTCGACGAGCCCGACCTTCATCAACGAGTCCTTCACAAATTTCGTTGACGAGACCCTGTATTCGTCAACGAAATTCAGGCTACCTCAGAACCACTCTCGGTATTTTCTCATCGACGAAACCCTGTATTCGTTGACAAAGCTTGGCAGCTTCCCTTCTTTCCCAACTTCCATTTCCCTTTTCTTTATTTAACTACCATTTTATTTGGGTCGTTATATACGTAGTGTCTAAGGAAGGTGTATCGGTGGACCTGAGTAAGATTGAGGTAGTAGTGAAATGGGCGAGACCGAAGAATGTTCATGAGGTCAAAAGTTTTCTAGGTCTTACAGGTTACTACCATCAGTTCGTAGAAGGGTTTTCCAGTTTAGAAGGACCTTTGACGCAACTCAAGAGGAAAAGGAAAAACGTGAGGTACGAATGGATTGATGAGTGCGAGCTGAGTTTCCAGGAGCTGAAATGCCAACTGGTTACTGCTCCAATTCTGACTATTCCATCCGGGGATGATGGTTTTGTTATCTACAGTGACGCTTCTAAAAAGGGTCTTGGCTGTGTTCTAATACAGCAGGGCAAAGTAGTGGCTTACGCTTCGCGTCAACTTAAAGAGTATAAGAAGAATTACCCCACCCATGATATGGAATTAGCATTGGTAGTGTTTGCATTGAAAATTTGGAGGCACTACCTTTACGGTGAAAGGTGTGAGATTTTTACTAACCATAAAAGTCTGAAGTACTTTTTCACCCATAAAGAGCTGAACATGAGATAGCACAGGTGGCTTGAGTTGATTAAAGACTATGAATGTATTATTAGTTATCACCCTAGGAAGGCTAATGTGGTAGCTGATGTTCTGAGTCGGAAGTCAGTTGATGCGTCAGTATCTGCAGTGGGAGTTCAGCGTCAGATCTGTATGAACTTGGAAAGGTTGGGCTTGGAAATAGTGGAAGGAAATCATTAGGTTGTTCTTACCAGCTTGGTGGTGCAGCCGACTTTGCAGGAGAGGATGCGTGTAGCGTAGGAGAAGGATCCAGAGATGGTTAAGGTGAGGAAAGGAGTTCATAATGGGTTGAAGCTGGATTTTAATATCTCTAGCAATGGGATGTTGAGATTTCGCAGCAGGGTTTGTGTACCAAATGATGCTGTGATTAAATGGGTCATTCTAGAAGAGGCACACTGTTCACTCTACACCTTACATCCTAGTTGTACGAAGATGTATTGGAATTTGAGGGAATCTTTCTGGTGGTCCAACATGAAAATAGAGATCGCCCGTTTTGTAGAGCAGTGTCTGACATGTCAGCGAATAAAAGCAAAGCACCAAAGGCTGGCAGGACCCCTTCAGCCACTTAGTATTCCTGAGTGGAAATTGGAGCACATCACAATCGATTTTGTGACGGGTTTACCTGCGATGGTGCATGGGCAGAATGCGTTATGGTTATAGTGGATCGGCTGACGAAGACTGCACATTTCATTCCAATCAGAGTTAGCTACTCTCTGAATAGGCTGGCTGAGCTATATGTGCAAGAGATTGTACGACTCCACGGTGTTCCTATTTCTATTGTTTCAGATTGAGATCCTCGTTTTACGTATCAATTTTGGAAGAGTCTACAGGATGCCTTGGGATCACAACTGACATTCAGTACATCTTTTCACCCGCAGATGGATTGACAGTCTGAGAGGACTATTCAGACGTTAGAAGATATGTTACAGGCTTGTGTATTGGATTTCGGTGATAGTTGGATACGGTATCTACCGCTTGTCGAGCTTGCATATAAAAACAGTTACCAGACTAGCATAGAGATGACATCTTATGAGGCTCTGTATGGTTGTTGGTGTCGATCTCCGTTGTTCTAAGATTAGGTAGGTGAGTGGCAGATATTGGATCCGGAATTGGTTCAGCAGGCCTCTGCAAAGGTCGAGTTGATCAGGGAAAGAATCAAGACAGCTCAGAGTCGACAGAAGAGTTATGCTGATACTCATCGATGAGAGTTGGAATTTGAGATAAGAGATATGGTATTCCTGAGGATCGCTCCGATGAAAGGGCTGATGAGGTTCAAAAAGAAGGGGAAGTTGAGTCCTCGGTATATCGGGCCTTTTGAAATCTTGGAAAGGATAGTTTCGGTTGCTTATCGAGTGGCTTTACCTCTAGCACTATCCAGAGTCCATAACTTATTTCATGTGTCAGTATTGAGGAAGTACGTACCCAATCCATCGCACGTACTGGGTTACGAACCTCTTGAGATCAGTGATACTTTATCATATGAGGAGGTACCATTACAAGAATTAGATCGGAAGGTTCAACAGTTATGGACTAAGGAAATACCGTTAGTAAAGGTATTATGGCGTAACCATACAATGGAAGAAGCTTCTTGGGAGCTAGATTCAGAAATACGCTAGAAGTACCTGCAGTTATTTTTATAGTACGTAAGTATGTATAGTGGTATAGGTAATTCAAATTTTTGGAGAGTTTTGTATGTGTATGTAATCTTCCGAAACGATTATATTGTAACCACGGTATTCCTCCGCCATATGTGAGGGTATGTAATAAATTTGGGCTGGAGTCACTTTGTGGGTGACTGCCGACTCTTTGGTAGAACGAAATATTAAGATAATATTATGCTTAGCAATGATTAATAAATTTTGAGGACGAAATTCTTATAAGGAGGGGGGACTGTAGAGACCCGAACCCGTAATAAGCAGGGTTCATCAACGAAGTTGTCACGTTTATCGACGAGGTCCCTTCAGTGCTTTGTCGGCGAAATTCAGAGCGTCGTCGACGAAGGAATACCGAGCGAGTCAAAGAAATATCTGGGTGGGGCTCGTCAATGAAGGAAGGTCTTCGTCGATGAACTTCGTGGCTGGCTCATCGATGAATACGCTACCTTGTCGACAAGTTTGACTTGGTCAAAGGCTCTATAAATATCGTTTTGAGTTGCTTAAGGGCTAAGATATCCCAAAAGCTATTTCTCTCTCTCTCTCTAGAACCAGCGGGTTCTCTCTCTCTCTCTCTCTCTCTCTCTCTCTCTCTCTCTCTCTCTCTCTCTCTTTCTACGATCCTTCACCGTTTATCGTCCGTTTCTACAATCAGAGGTATCTGAGTGGATCAGGAGAGGAAATTCTACAAATATAACAAATCATATCGTTGTTTTGAAGATTTTTGGGTTTTTCCAAAAATCGAGGTAAGGATATGATTTCGGTTTTGATTGGATAGTTGTATAGTAGTCGAGATTGTAGAGATGTAATGTTCTGTGGTTTTTAGGTTTTGGGGATCTAGGGTCGCTATTTTGGACCATTCCATACGTGTTTCTATCTTTGGGCTTAAGGTAAGGGGAATTTTTTTACAACAATTCTTTTTGTAAAACTAAACCACTAAAAAGTTTGCTTATGTTGATGTGTATAATATGACTGCTTATTTGCTAAATATCACCGGGTAAAAATGTCAGTTTTGCGATTTTACGATTTTTGGTAAAAATGAGGATTTTGGCGTATGATCTCCAAACTTTATAAAACTTCTTTATTTGCATTACTATGTATGTAGGAGATGCTTGAATCCCTTATTTCCCCGTTAAATGATGTTTATTGTATTATATACTATATAGCGGGTTTTTTTATCAAACCAAGTGTGACGTATGTATTAAAATGGAATGTGGGAATCATTTATACTATATATGTGAACTATGGGAACGGGAGTTCCATTTTGTTCTACTGAAAATATGGAAAACAGGTGCTGGTTATATTCCGTGCTATATACGTAAAAAGGGTAAACCGAGAGGGTGTGTGTCAGTTTATACCCTATGTGATTATCTAGATTTGTGAAAATACTAGAATTGCACAGATTATTATGTTTTGTTATAAATTGTATATATGATAAATGGAACCACAACTTGCTACCAAAGGAGTTGAAAGATACTTCAATATAAGAAGTTGAAAAAAACTTCAGTGATGGGGTTGAAAAATACTCTAAACTTTCATATGCACGGTTCCGATGCTAGTAGTACATTGCAACCACACATGAGGATCAGTGTGGGTACATAGATAGTCGGTTTGTAGGAGTATTAAACCACTGGTGAAACAATCGACCAGATGGGGGCAGTCGGACTCTATATTAGATACTTGACAGTGCCTGCACGAACAGGGCATTGTCAGAGATATCAGTGCATAACCCGTGCCATGAGGTAAATAGGCAAAACATGTCTTACCAAGCTGGTTGTTGTTCTAATACTCATATGCATGATTTAAATGCTAGAATGTGCAAATAAATCTCACATGTTATAGTATTATAAAATGCTTTATATGTATCAGTTTCAACTAAAGTATGCATATGTGGTCACACACTGATTGTAATATCTTCTTCCTTACTGAGAAGTGTTTCACCCCATTATACAACCTTTGTTTTTAGGTCCTTCTGGACATCGGTCCTAGTTGCTTGAGGGACTTGGAGAATTTTTTTTTGGTTATAGCATACATAAGTGTACTATGTGTGTATTGAACCTAGTTGGAGTACCTTTTTGGGGTTGTAATAATAGGTTATGTTCTAAGTCTGGATAAATGTATTTGAGGATACAATAGTAAACTCTAGTATATGTCTAATAGAAATCCCGATAAATGTTTATGTTTTTCCGCAACATCTGTATTTCAGTTATGTATGAGTTACACCTGTATGTACTTTTTTAGGGCGAGTTGTTTATGTATCTTGAACAGGTACATGTATTTTGTATGAGTAAGTGACATCTAGGTCCATTTAAAGGATCGGGTCATTATAGTTACTCCTCGTCGACAAAATTCAGAGCTGTGATATATATCCCCTCGGTATCTTCTCGTCAACGAGACACATCCCCGTCGACAAGCCCTTATGTGCTCTCGTCGACGAATCCCCTGCTTTCGTTAATGAGGCTCTGTTTAATTGCCTTCTTTAATTCATTTTCCTTCTTCTTCCATTATTTAAATACCATAATTCTCAGGGTCACTACAATCCATGGTGTAGAATGTACACACGACCCTAGGAACTTGAACTCCTGCTCTAGACTCATGAATTCCTCCATCTTGGCAATTCAGATCATGGCTGGAAAATACCGTTCAAAGAATAAATCTTTGAACCAAGCCTACGTCAGAACCATAGGAGTATGTCGATGCTCTTCAAGCATCTTAACTGACTTCCACCGCCTCTCTGCTTCGCCCGTCAGCTTGAACGTCGCAAAGGCTACCATCTTCTTCTCAGTGCAGTTCAGGACGTCTAGAATCTTCTCGATCTCCCTGATCCAATTCTCAACCCGAATCAGATCCGCCTCCCTACAAATATAGGAGGTTTCAGTAGTGTGAGATTAGTCAATGGAGCATCCCAACTCAGCAAGGGGACGATCCTGACCCTTATTTGTTCGGACAACCTCGACCATAAGTTGCTGAGCGAAGTCTCGTAGCACACTAGTAGAGTCACTGCCAGCCTCTTGGCCAGCATCCTCACTACTAGTGGCCCCAACATTGGCAATAATATCCCTAGATTCCATCCCGAAAAGCAATTGAGAAACATCGATTATAAGCTTAACAACCTACTTATCAGCTACTAACACGAGACTACGAAACTCATTTCTCATAAAAACCTTCCTAGTACTGACTTACTCTAATAACTCAACATTCTCATTCCTACTCGAGTTCCGCCCTTCCACTTAGAAACAACACCGTCAATAGATTGTCGTGATTTTATGAACCCTTCAAATGATCTAGAAAAACACAGAATTCTATCAATGGATTTCTGTCCCCAGGTATACTAAGCTAAACTAAAAAATCATACTCACATCCTAAACTTTGGTATAATCTAATCTAAAGAACTTAGCAACCTAAGCTCTAAGCATATCCATAACCAGGCAGTACAATTCACATCACACTTCCGGTTGGCTATGGCTCTGATACCAAATTGTAATGCCCCGATCCTTAATATGGCCCTAGAGTGCTACTATACATACATATCTTGTACAAATCTTGATAACATACATAAGTACCCACCCTAAATATGGACATACAGGTCTTTCATAATGATATGTACTCACATATATTGCGGAAAACATAAACATTCATATGGATTCTATTAGACATACCAGAGTATCTAAATGTTCCTTACATATATTCAACTGTACATAAAACATAAACTCTATTACATTCCCAAAAACAACTAGGCTAACAACCCAGTACTCATACAAAAACTTACGCTAACTAACAGGACCTTATGCTCCACAACCTCTCTAGACAACTAGGACTGATTTCCTATAACTCTTGAAAACAAGGTTGTAAGATTGGGGTGAGACACTTCTCAGTAAAGAGGAAGATATTACATCAGTGTGTGACTGTACAGTTATATTCTTGTTTAAAAACAGTTACATAGATTGCACATTTTCAATACTGTAATGTATATATATAGTACATATATAATTCCCAGATAATATAAAACCCAACATCATTACAAGTGAGAGTTCCCAAGGTTAGGGTAGGGTAAAGGCCCATACACTGTACGAGCCCTCTACCCGGTACTCAAACCTGTGACTTTGCCCAGTAAAGCATTTAAATCATGTATATGCATATTTAGAGCATTGTTCAGCTCAAAATTATCATAACTATGCCAGTAACTCCTCGTGGCAAGGGTTGTGCGATAAGAAAACATTGATTAAGCCCTGTACGTACATGCATTGTCAGGCATCCTAACATACTGCAGTCCAACTTGACCATCACCACCCTGATCCTTTTTGACTAGTGGCCCTTCTTACCAAGCCTACTACTAGGTACCCACACTGAACAATAACTATGTGTGGTTGCACTGTACCTCTGTTTTGGCAACGGTACCGAGCCTACATAAAATAAGATTTTTAAGGCTTCATGTACTATTAAAAAAAGTTGCGGTCCTAATATCATATATATAATTTACATTAAAACATAATAACCTGTGCAATTTCCAATATTTTCACAATCTTATTCATGCATACTTTCATTCATACTGTGGTAAAAACGGGCTTGTAACCTCTCAGTTTTACCTTTTTTCTCATACTTGGCATGGTATCTAATTGGCACCTGTTTTCTACAAATTCTGATAATCACTTGGAACCTTAGTCCACATAGTTCATAGACATACACCTCAAATCAGTATAGATTCAATTCATATCGTACGTCACACTTATTTGATCACATATATACATTTCATATAAACAGGTTCATAAAATATCAGTTTTGCTGCTATTAAGAGTTTCAAGCATTCTCCTACTTTAGTTTTTGTGTAAATAAAATAATTTAAGAAATTTGGAGATCATATGCCAAAAACCCCATTTTTGCCAAAACCGTAAAATTGTGAAAACCGTAAGAATCGACATTTATACCTGGTAAAACTTTGTAAATAAGCAGTCAATAAGTACATATAAACATAATCTACATATCTCGTGGTTTATTTTTCTAAAAATACTAATGTAAACAAATCCCCTTACCTTTAACGTAAAAATCAAAACACGAGCTTGTTGATCCAAAATAATGACACGAAATCCTCAAAACCTAAAGATCGAAGAAAAATACTTCAGTATTATTCAATCTACTACAGATCTACCGAAATGAAAATGAATTCGGATCCTTACCTTGGTTTTAGGGAAAAACCCGAAAATCTTCAAAACGGCGATCCGATCCGCTATAATTGTAGAGTTTCTCCTTCTAATCCACGCAGGAACCTCCGATCGTGGAAATAGATGACGAACGACGAAGAATTATAGAGAGAGAGAGAGAGAGAGAGAGAGAGAGAGAGAGAGAGAGAGAGAGATTTTGGGTTTTCTTAACCCTTAAGCAACCAAAAATAATATTTATAGAGCCTTTGACCAAGTCAAATTCGTCGACGACGCGGCGCCTTCGTTGACGAACTAGCCAATTTGTTCATGGACGAAGCTCTTCCCTCGACTACAAACTCCATCCAGATATTTTCTTTAGTTTACTTGGTATCTCTTCGTCGACGACTCTCTGAATTTCGGCAACGAAGAACTAATAGGACTTCATCGACGAACATACTGTCCTCGTCTATGAACCCTGCTGTTATTCCCTTTTTACCATTTTATTATTTATTTTCCTTATTTACGGCTTTGGGTCTATACATATGTGCTTTCATACATTACGGAAAACATAAACATTCATACTTCATCTATTAAACTTACTAGAGTTTCTAACTGACTTTTTACGTACATATGATCGTACTTAAAACATAATTGTAGTACATTCCCAAAAAGTCATTCTGACTAACCACCCAATACTCATACAAAGCACTTACGTAAGCTAAAAACAATACTAAGCTTTGACGTCCCTCTAAAAGCCTATGACCGGTTTCCTGAAGAAACAAAGTTTGTAAGTTGGGGTGAGACACTTCACGTAGGCATTGTCAGGTATCGTAATTTACTCCAGTCTGTCTTGGCCATCACCACCCTAGTCTGTAATCAACCAGTGGCCCTTCGTACCAAGACGATTGCATAGATACCCTCATCGAGAACATACGTGTGGTTGCATTGTATCTCATATTCTAGCAGCGATACAACGCTCACATAATAGCATTAAGTTTTTAAGGCTTTCATAGTAATGTCGAGTTTCTTAAGGCTCTTATAGTAACAAGCTACAGTCCTAATATTATATATACGATTTACAATAAAACACATTAACCTATGCAATTCCAGTATTTTTCATAATTTCATTCAAGCATTCTTTCATACATTCTTTCTTTCCTTCAAACTGTGGTATAAAACGGCACACACACTCTAGGTTTAACCCTTTCACATATAGAACTTAGTATCTAACCGACACCTATTTTCCATATTTTCAGATAACAATTTGGAACTTCAGTTCCCATAGTTCGTATATGTATTAATCAATTCCACATTTTCCATTCCATAACATATGTCACACTTGTTTGGGGTAAAAACAGACCATACATAATATATAGTTTGAAAAACATCGTTTAAACATAAAACAAGGGTTCTAAGCATCTCCAACGTTAAGTTTAATGCAAATAAATAAGTTTTGGAAAGTTTGGAGATCATATGCCAAAACCCAACATTTTACCAAAACCGTAAAATTGAAAAACCGACACTTTTACCTGGTAAAACTTTGCATATGAATAGTTATAACATACATATAAATATAAGCTAACTTTCTAGCAGTTTAGTTTCCTAAAAATACTGATGTAAAAAAATCAGCTTACCTTTTTTCCAAATACTGAAACACGAACTCTACAGCTCCAAAACAATGAACCGAATTCCCAAAACCTAAAAACTAAAGAATAATACTTCAATACAATCCTATTTACTACAGATCTACCAAACAAAAAACAAACTTAGACCCTTACCTCGATTTCGGGATAAAAACTGGAAATCCTTGAAACGAAGATCTGATCCACTACAATCATAGAGGTTTTCCCCCTAATCCACGTGGTATCCTCCAATCGTCGAAACAAGCAATGAATGGCGAAGGATCGAAGAGAGAGAGAGAGAGAGAGAGAGAGAGAGAGAGAGAGAGAGAGAGAGAGAGAGAGAGAGAGAGAGATTTTGTGATTTATTAACCCATAAGCATTGCAAAATGATATTTATAGACCCCTTGACCCAGTCAAATTTGTCGACGAATTGTGCCTTTGTCGATGAGCCACAGAAGGCTTTTCATCGACGAACCCCTTCCTACGTCGATGAACCTTAATTTGATAATTTTTCCCGTCAATCGGGATCTCTTCGTCATCGAGGCTCTGAATTTTGGCGACGAATCTTGTGAGGGCTTTCGTCGACGAAGCCTGCTAAAATTACCTTTTTACCATTTTCTTTATTTTACGGGTTCGGGTCTTTACAATACCCGTTATTTCCTGAAAAGATGATTTGTATATTGGTGTGAGACACTTCTAAGTAAGGGTGATCAAGTTAATATCAATGTGTGGGCAACATATATTAGTGTTTATATAAAACATCCATTCTTCATATAATCGAAAATAGTTGTCTTTACATCATACATACTTATACAGTTGGAAATACTCGTTTCATTTTCTTAATATAAACAATTCATTAATCACATAACATCATTTACATAAATATACAGATATGCATGAAAGACACTCCCTGGGACTAGCGTCATGTATAAACTCCCATGGTTAGGGTTGTGCTACCCGAAGGCTGGACTAAGCCTGAGGTGATCAACCCAGACAAAGTCAAACATACATCCACGTCTAACACTGTCCATGCAGGTATCCGCAATTTCTTGCGTGCTCCGATTGCCCTACCTTATCCTAAAAGTTCGGGTTTCTAAGTAAGGTACACCCTCTACCGAGGCCAATTGGCTGAAACCACCCAAACCACTCTCGTAATACAGTGTGGGTGCACATGACCACATATATAATTCCTAACAAAGGTACCGTGCTCATAACATAATGGTTCACAGGGTTCCTAAAGCATATCATGCAATTTAAATAATAAAAACATATTTCATATTCATTTCATATAAAACCTGCCACTTAAAACCTACGGCCCTCGACCGTCATGTAAAACTCGGTTTACAGCTGTTAAACATAATCCTGGCCTTTGTGGCCGTAAACATAATCCTGTATTTTTATAAGTAGTTCCAGTATTTCATAAACATTCATCATTTCAGTTAAAAAAGAGTACATATATATATATATATATCATTTGCCTGCCACACAATTTTCCTGTACTTTGAATATAGCCCGTAGGCAACCAAGAAAACATAGCATATACAGTTTAAGACATAAAATCGAGCTTCCCACCGTTCATTTATACTGAAAATAACATAATGTATATCCTAGATTTGAAAACGGATCCTTTGAACGATCGGTTTTAGAAATCTCAACTGAAAACATAAATATACTTACTTCATAAACATTTCAAATGGTTCAATTTCATTAAAAAGCTGACTTAACTTAACCCCCTTACCTATTTCTGAAAAACAATCTGAAACGCTCGAAAATCGAATCCTAACTTTTTCCCGAAATCAAGACTCTACTCTGCTATGATTGTAGATATTCGCTCCCTGATCCTCGTGGTAACTTTCAATCGTCGATTTGGGTGAAGAAAGACGAAGAAACCAAAGAGAGAGAGAGAGTATGGGCGTGGGTTAGAGAGAGAGAGAGAGATAAGATATTTTGATTTATTAATAATGAAGCAATTGAAATTCTATTTATAGACCCTTTGACCCGGTCAAATTTTTCGACAAAGTAGCACCTTCGTCGACGAGCTACAGAAGGTTGTTCATCGATGAAAGAAAGGCTTCGTCGACGAACCCTAAACCTGATATTTTCGGCCGTTCTTGATCTCTTAGTCGACGAGACTCCTAATTTCGATGAGGAGCTACATAAGGGCATTCGTCGACGAGAACTTGGACCTCGTTGACAAAGCGTGCTATTCGTTTTTTTTTTTTAATTTTCCTTTCTTATTTAATTTTCCTAGTTCGGGTCTCTACATGGTATATATAAGTATTCTTGCCCTTTGATCAATTTTCAACCATTGGATCATTTAATTAAAAAATATTTGTCTATTTCTGCACTGAAGTGCTGTTCTGGACCACAAATTCATCGACGAATGCCCTTCAGTCGCTCATCGGCGAGAACAAGGGATTCGGCAACAAGTGGCTTGTCTGATAAAATTAGGGTCTCAGTATTTTCTTGTTGACGAGATGACTCACTAGTCGACGAGTGTACTACACTCGCTCGTCAACGACTCCATGTGGCTAGTCGACAAGTGCCCTGTTTTTTAGCTCTATGATCCTTCTAAAATGCAGATCCACCCTATGACAAATGCATATGAATATATCATGAAAAACATGCATCCTAGGATCAGTCTATATGTCATTTTGAGTTTCGCATCATATCTTATGAGTTATGCAAATACAATCAAACCTAATTTGGGAAATACAATTGAAAATCTAGATTGTCTTTATCCTTCTGCTTCCATAGATTGAGTCAAATGGTATATATTTCGTGTTCCTCGTGGCTTTACATAGCGTGCTTACCATCCGTGCATATTAAGTCATGATCCTATTTAAAATCTCAATGTACAGGTAAAATACCAAGTGATTTGTCATTATTAAAATAGAATTGAACTCATAGAGTCAACAATATACATATGTATGTATAATATGTAATATTATTTGTTGTATATGGTTATATGTGTATAGATATGTATTAGTGTTGTAAGTATTTATGTAATATTTATGTGTATATGTGTATTAATATATTTTTGTACATATATTTATATATGTATCTACGTATTATTTATATGAGTGTATTTTTTTGCATGTATATATGCATGTAATAGTATTAATATGTGTGTGTGTATATATATATGTATGTATGTATGCATGTATGCATGCATGTATGTATTTGGTATTTAATGCATATGTACATAGTATGTGTGTGTGTGTATATAGGCGTATATGCATTTATATGAGTGTGGTATATATATATACATATATGTGTGTGCGTATGTGTGCATGTATGAACAAATATATGTGTGTGTTTTAGTGTGTGTATTTTTTCTTATTTTTATTTAAAAACTCTAAAAAACTAGAAAATGGTGAGAATCCCAAAAATATTAGTCTTTGTGGCGTGGTTTTCACAGTCTATTTAAGACTTATGATTGGATAATAGGGGGAATTCTATTTGTATAGTGTTTTCCTCTTATCTTTAGGAATGACAGGAGTTTGAATTCCGAGAATCGTATGATTTGAGAATGGTTGAGGCCTCGACCAACAAAATTAGATTGAAAAAATCATATTTAGTTAATTTTTTTTTTTGTTAGAGTCTTCTTTTTTTCAAATATATTTTCAATAATTTCAAATAAAATATGTATTTTTTCAGCATTTTCTTGATTTTTCAATAAGGTTGATGATGAAGCCCCAAAATTTTTAAAACTTGTGCATATCACTACACATTTCTACTCAAATTCCCTCAATTTCAAATTCTTTCTTTTTTTTTTTCAAATATTGGTAATACAAGCCCGATTTTTTTCTAAAACTTTGACTTTCCAGGCTAGTAATAGAAGCCTAGCATTTTTCAAACTAACAATTTTCTTTTCATCAATCACATTATTATCATTATATCACATTTTCACCAAAACTTATGGTTTTGAGGTCAACACCTTTTAAAGTAATACTTTGAGCTTCTTAAAGCCATATTGGAGTGTTTGGACAGTGATTCTATCACTAGATGACTAAAAATTGATCTTTTATTTTTATTTCCATTTTTTTGCTAACACTTGTTCGCAGAATGAATGTTGTTAGGAGTTCTGAAAGGTCGTCATTAAGATGATTAGTTGATCACCTTCCTTGTGCACAAGTGTACTTTCGAACTCTAAATCTAATTTTTCGTGAACCTTTTGAAGGGTTTTTCTTTATTTTTCATGTGTGTTCGAAAAAAATAAAATGGCGACTATATTTTTAGATGTTTTTACCCATTTTCACAAAAAAAAACTCTTTCTTTCTTGTTAGGAGACCGCTATTTCCTCTTCATTGGCACCCTTGGACATAATTCGACATCGACAATGACAAATTCTTTTAGGGGTATGAGTGCCATAAAAATTAAATGTTAAGAGAGGTTTGTAGGATTTTTGAAATTTTAGGAAATGTTCTAGAGATTTTTAAAATTTCAAGAAATTTATTTTGTCTTTTTATCAAATTTCAAGAAGATTAATCATTTTGCTCATAATGAAATACCTATATCAAGAATTGTTTATTTCTTGATAACATTTATTTACGATGAGAAAAATTTGTAATGGATAAGATTTAGAATCCTCCAATCATAAGATATTATTATTTTGAATTGAAGATTTGAGGCCAATCAAAGGTTTGACTAATCTACTAGAAAAAGTGGTTTGCCCTCCATCTTGAAAAACCATAATTCCAATACCTGAAGTCTAACTATTTATCAATTTAGCATTATTAAAAATATTTACTAATTATATTTCTATCTTACATAAAAAAAGGAGCAAAATTCTTCAATTCAAAGTAATTTCCGTTTAGAAAAATCTTACATTTTCATATGTATAAAATCCACTTTATTGACTTTCATGCATATGCCAAATCATGAATTAGATTCTCATGATTTGGTCAAGTTGGCTAATGTACTTCCCACCTACTACCTTTAGAAATTTGTCGTGCTTCTAGAAGGTAGTGATTTTTCATATGTCGTGCTTTTCTAAAGATAATGTCATAATAATTCAAAACTTCTAATTTAAAAATTTTAAGTAAAATTCATAAAATAATCTTATTTTATATTTAGAAGCATATTTTTTCTGAATCTTAAAATTTTGAAAAGAAATTCATTATAAAATTATATTAAATTTCTTTTACATTATCTAAATTAAGGCCTAAAATCCATCATTCTAAATATTATTTAATGATTTGTTTACTTTCGGAAAATAATTTTTATTTTTATTTAATATTTTCAAAAATATTAAAATAATAATAATTTTTTTATTTTTACGACATTTGTATGAAATAAATTAACAAATATAAATTGCTTTGACACTTTTTGTTTGTGAATTTTTTTTATATGGACAAAAAAATTGTTGATGGTTATTTTGAGCGAATGCTCAAAACAGAAATTGACAAGCTTTTTTGCTTTTTTCTTCCTTTTTACCTTTTTATTTTGCCTTTTTCATTGTATTTAACTATTTTTGACTATCTTGGGTGATTTGGGATAGTCTAGAACTTTAAAGTCGTGTTCGATAGTGATTTTCTGTTTGTGCACATAAATTGGGATAAAATAGTTGTTATTTTGTGCAATTTTGCTCACAAATATACCTATACTAGGTGATTCGAAGTAGTCTAAAATGATAAGGAATGCCGTGACAATGATTGTGACTTTGAGCACACAAATCGAGTCAAAATCCCTATTGTTTCGAGATTTTTAGATTTTTTTCTGTGGGTGTTTGGAGCAATATTAAGTGGTGAAAAATGTTTGATAATGATTTCGACTTTAGACAAGCAAATCGATATAAACCCCTATTATTGTGGGTTTTTTATGATATTTTTCTACTAAATCTAACTACATCGGGTGATTCGAGGTAGTACAAAATGGTAAGAAAAGATCCGACAATGATTTATTTTAGGTGCATAAATCAATAGGCAAAATTATGTCATTTTTTGGATTTTTTTTTTTTTTTGGATCAATTCTGACTACACTATGAGATTCAGAGTGGTCTGAATTGATGTAGTGTTCCCCAATAATTTCTCCATTTGACATGAAAATCGAGACAAAATCCCCATCATTGTAGACTTTTTTACTTACGTTTTGCCAAATTTAATTGCATTGAATGATTCGGAAAAGTCCAAAAATGGTACAGATGGACAATTTGTAATTTTAGATTTTTGTACAAAAATCAAGGTGAAATTCTGACTTTTTTTGTTTGTAATTTTCCTCCCCCCCCCCCCCCCCCAAAATTCTTATTTTTTTGGCCATTTTGAGTGGATCCTAAATTTTTTATTTAATTTAAAAAATATTTAAATTTTTTTAACATTATAATATTTTAATATTCTAATATTTAATTTTTCAAATGTGAAAATTAAAATATTTAAAAAAAAAAGGAAAAAGAAAAGTGATTTTTCAATAAAATAAAATAAAAATAAAAATGAGATAGTGTGTGCATGCATGTGTCTGCGCATGGTCGTTTTTATTTGTACCAAAACAACACCATTTGTAGCCCTTCTTCGTCTTCTTCCTTCACCCTTCCCCCTTACATCCAAATATTCAGGGCAGAATCATTAATACTGCGGGCAAGGACACATAAGTTGAAAGAGTCTGTAGGGGTATCTTAAAATCCAATACTTTGGATGACATACAGTTGAGGAGGTGCACTACTATAGCAATTGCATCAGCCCAGTGTCGGTTGGGTACATGAGCGCCAAGTAAGAGGGCATAAGCAGTTTCAAGTATATGTCGGTTTTTTCGTTCAACAACACCATTTCGTTGAGGAGTTTATGAGCAATAAGTTTCATGAATAATTCCATGATGATGGAAATTGTTAGGGATTTAGGAATAATAGTCACACAACAATTAAAATAAACAAGCAAAATATGAACACCATATTTAACGTGGTTCAGTCCAATCTGACTTACGTCCATGAGGCACACCAAATTTCAATATAACTTGAGAGAAAATACAAGAGGAGGAGGAGACACCACTAAACTCAACTCACCCTTTCTCACACCTTTCTCTCTTTCTCACCTTCAGCACAATTACTCTCACACTCACATCACATAACATTTAGGCACTCACTTCTCCATTATATAGTTGAATGAGATGGATAGTAAAGGAAGATGTTTAATGGCATTCAATGGGATGAATTAGCATCAACACTCTCACTCTAGCGCATCAAAGCTAGCTCCTCCACAACTCATCCTCATCCGTAGCTCATCCTCACCAAGACTCTCCATTTCCATTTTAGCTCAATAATCTCCCACTTGAAGATTGAGATACCATCTCAACTAATATATAGATAAATGATGTGCTCAAATTTGTCTTCAAGCATGAAGACCAACAAAAGTTGAGTACAACTTCAGCTTATCTGTAGTCACCACCTTTGTTAATATATCTGCTAGATTCCTACTACCTTGGATTTTTTCAAGTGTCAACACTCTGTCCTCTAACGGAGATCTAACGAAGTGATAACGTAGTCCAATGTGTTTGGTTCTAGAATAAAATTTATAGTTCTTTTCCAGATGTATCGCACTCTAATTGTCACTATGTAAAACATTTCTATCCTGTTTTATTCCGAACTTTGTCAACAAATCTTGAAACCAAATCATCTCTTTATTGGCTTCTGTCACTGCTATGTACTAAGCTTCTGTAGTGGATAGGACAACAATCTTTTGTATTTGTGACATACAACTAACAATTGTTGTGCCAATAGTGAACACATATCTGGTGGTGCTTTTACGGTGATCAATTTCACCAGCAAAATCGGCATCAACATACCCTTTAATCTTCAAATATCCTTTGTCGAAACATATACACTTATCAATAGTGCCACGTAGATATCTCAAGATCCACTTCACTACTTCCTAGTGAGTATAAATATTCTTTGGCGCTACTCATGTTGAATCTCTGTAAAAATATGGCTAATATACTCTGATTGAGATAACCACAATGTTCCTTGTTGCTTATTTATAGAGATCCGCATCCCAAGTGTAGTGACCCGAAGAATAATAACATTTTAATAATAAGAGGGAGAGAAAATAGAAACAGAAATAGAAGGAGGCCATAGACTTCGTCAATGAAGGTCTTTAGAATTTCGTCGATGAACACAGGGCTTCGTCGACGAGAAAATACCGAGAGACGATTCGGGCTGCTCTGAATTTCATCGACGAACATAGGGTCTCGTCGACGAATTTTGTGAAGGGCTCGTCGACGAGGTGACATGTCTCGTCGACGAACCTGGCCCTATAAATAATGGAAACCCGGGATTTTTACCATTTCTCTCGCCACTCTCTCTCTCCTCTCTCTCTCTCCTACGACTCTCTCTCCCTTCTCTCTTCATTTTCGGCCCCACCAGTCGCCGGATCGACGATCTGAAGCTACCACGACGCTCCTGGCGGAGTTCTCCACGCATCTACCGGAGCAGATCGTCGGGGAATCGGAGTTGGAAATCATCCCAAATTCAGGGTAAGACATTTTAGTCTCCTTTTGGCCTTGTGGTAGTTATAGGAAATGATACAGGCAGAAAAATACTGATATTTAGTTCTAGAAAATATTGATTTCAAGGTGTTTTGTAGGAGGCCCTGCGGGTATCAAGCTAGAGTACGGTAGGGGCTTTTCAAAGTTAAGGTAAGGGAAATATGCTATGGTAGGAAATTTCTAAATATTATTAGTGCATTTATTTACGAAAATTATGTATTAAATTATGGTGTGGCTTGTGAATATGTATGTAGTACGGGGATATGTTTTACGAATTGTAGTTTCATGATTTTTATGAATTTCAGTACCATGATTTTACGGATTTTTGTACTATGATTATGTGAACTTCAGTACCATGATTTTACGAATTTTAGTACCATGATTATACAAAACTCAGTACCATGATTATACGAATTCCAGTATTACGAATATGCAGTTCCATGTTATGATTATTCAGATTTCGGTACGTTATGCAGCATCATGGTTATTTCAGTACTTCAGAATCATGGTAAATCAGTTAGTTATGTATAGAAATATATTATATGATATCAGACCCTGTTGGACTTGCAGCTACAGAGCATGGTACCGTTGCTACAGATACTATGTTACTTTATGAGTGCAACCACCTATTCATATAATACGTGGTACGGTCGACCACCTAGGCCCTTGAAGAGGTTAGACTCCCCATCTAGATATGGGTTGAGGTGGGCAAGTCGATTGACGAAGTTCAGTGATTTATTCCTAGTTGGCCAGCCAGGGTAAATCCAGCCTACGAGCCGCACAATCTCGTCATGAGGGGCATGTCATGACACAGATAGCCACAAGGAACAGTTTCAGTTACTATTACTTACGTATTGATTTATAGAAATGGGGATCCTACTATATACACTAGAAGTATTTTGAATTATAACCATAATACTGATATGTCAAGCAATAGGGAAAATGGGTAGTGTACTTTATTATTTGTGCTATACTTTTGTACTAGTTATTCATGTTTATTTGAAACAGATTTCATGATATATAGTAGCTCATTTGCCACACACTAGTAATAGCATATTTCTTCTTACTGAGCGTTGGCTCATCCCAGTGTTGAAATATTTTTCAGGTGATCTAGGTAGGCAAGCAGATCAGGCTCGCAAATAGAGGGGCGTCTGTAGTGCCCTGTCAGAGAGTGAGTATCATCTTTGGGAACGTTTTTGTAAACCCTAGCTAGCTGAGGGTATTTTTGGGAAACAAATACATGTACATATTTTGGAAACGTGTAGTACTCTAGTATTATGTGGTATTGTATATAATGGTTTATGGTTGTGTTTGTATGATTTATGCTTACTGCTGCTTAGGTGAATACTATGGTATCAGAGTATGTTATTTGATATTATGAAAAAAAAATCAATTTAATAAGCAGGTCGTTACACCAAGTATCTGCTTTGCTGAACCCAAGTCCTTCATGTCAAACTCTTCTAACAATTACTGCTTCAATTTTCTGATATCTTCTATATCAGGTCCTGCGATTAGCATGTCATCGACATATAGTAATAGAATGATATAACTAGATTGATACTGTAATGCCCCAACCTGGGTTTGTCAGGGAGCACTGCGTCTCTCCTCCTCCATCTGGACCAAACAATAGGGGGCGGACCTTATCGGACTAATGACTGGCCCCACATACCAACGCATATCCTTTTCAGTGCGTTTTGTCATCACTTAAACACTTCCTAAGAAAACTTCCTAGAAGCTCACCCATCTCAAGATTACTCCAAGCTAAACAAGCTTAACCATAGAGTTCTTATGGGAAGACTTCCAAAAAGAAAAGTGCAATTTGTTGATATGAGTAATAACATCTATTCTCCCCCACTTACAGAACGCAACATCCTCATTGCTAACCCAAATTTCCAAACCTAGGCGATGTGAATCTCATCACACTTCTGACTGGGTAATTGCTCTGATACCATTTTGTAATGCCCCAACCTGGGTTTGCCAGGGAGCACTGTGTCTCTCCTCCTCCACCTGGACCAGACAGTAAGGAGGCAGCCTTATCGGATTAATGACTGGCCCCACAGACCAAAACGTGTCTTTTTCAGTGTGTTTTGTTCTCACTCAAATACTTCCTAAGAAAACTTTCCAAAGGTCACCCATCCCAATATTACTCCAAATCAAGCACGCTTAATCGTGGAGTTCTTATGGGAAGGCTCCCAAAAATAAAGGTGCACCTTATTAATATGAGTAGTAACATCTAATCCTTTTAAACCTTTCTTCCATGGAGTATCACAAATACCTCTTGAAGTAGCAACAGTGGTCGGCATTGCACTTCTGAAAGTCTTACCTGCGTACAAAACCGTCAAATTTTTGATACCATTGTCGGGTGATGGGGATCAACATGCCTTATGTATCCCTTTTACTAATATAATGACACATGGACGACCTCCCGATGTCCACCCCTTTGCTAACATGGTGACACGTGGACGACCTCTAGATGTCTACTATTGTTTATATTTGTTTTGCAAGAACACATGAGATCAATTGAAGATCTTCTACTTCTTTGATGGAAGATGTTAGAATTGGTGTATTCCCAAGAGGGGGGGTGAATTGGAATTTTAAACTTTCTTCCTAGGTTCAACTAATTCTACAATCAATATTACACAAACCTAGGGTCTTTTTATGCAATTCCAAATGCATAGATAAAAATGATGTGGAAATTAAATCAAACGCATCATTCACACCATAACATACATGTGCGGTAAATATAAAGTACAGAAATATAAACAAGGCACATGATATGTTATCGGGGTTCGGCCAACTATGCCTACGTCCCCGCCTCTAGCTCGCAAGCCGGAGGATTCCACTAATAGATCACTTAAGGGTGGAGCGGCACCGTTTACAACAAGGTCAAATTAACACAGGGCTGACCTCAACCTTAACCAGGTCAATTAGCGGGCTGACCTCAACCTACATGCCTTAACAGGACTACGCACCTAGCTTTCCTAACCGGGTCTAAGCCAATCCGGGGCTATTCCAAGGCTAGTCTCCCTCTTCAGGCCCGTGTCTGGATATACACCAAATGTGTATATAATCAGATGGTACAGTGATTGTGCTTTTGTGTAAAGCAAATATGTACCCAAATGCGTGCAATAACATACACTATAATATGATTTAATATGTAAGCTCAGTGTGGTCGAGATAGTTCAACTCTCAAAGGTATTTTCTATCAGTGTAATGTGTACGTGAGAGTGTCAAACAAGCAATCTTTGTTTCACAATATATTCAGCTAATAAGTTCACATAAAGATATCAAGTCTCAAGTATTTCAATCAGCAAGATATCTCAAGCATGTAAGTATTAAATGATGTATATGCTTGGTTTTGCAAAATATATATGATCTTTGTATTCAGCAAATAATATATGAGTGAAAGAATATTGCAACAAAGATCACTATCACACAAACAAATATCTCTTCAAATATTTTACAAGATAAAAGCGCAATAGATATTTGGAAGTGTTTGAAAAGTTTTTGCAACCAAAAACAAATATAATCTTCTCAAGATCTTGCAATGAAGGTGCAAGCTTAGAAGATCTAACAAAGTCTTCTTAGGATAGACTTATCAACAAAGTCCCCTAAGAATCCTTAGGTTTTGCTCTCAAATAAATCATGCCAAGCAAATAGAACAAGGAGAGCAAACCTTTCCAAACACACACTCAATCCAATTACAAATGATGTAGGCACTAATAAATAATAAGCATGAGTGAATGAGGCTAAAAAATGAGTAGTATAGGCTTTTGGATTTTCAGAGAATTCTCCCTTAATCAAAGTAGCTAATCCAATGCTAATTTTCTCAAATGATCTCACATATATAGGCATGGGAGAAAATATGACCGTTGGGGATCTATTAGGAATTATTGGAAAAGTTTAATGACATTTAAACCATTTTAACCCTATTTAAAAAATATTTAACCGCGGTAAAAATCAGAGCAACCCGAGAGGTCCGGTTGACCAGAATAGGTTCAGTCAACCAAGTCTCATATGGTTCGGTCGACCAGGAGACTTTTGAACTGAGGGCTCGGTCGACCAGGAGAGGGCGATTTTCCAATATTCCGAGGTTCGGTTGACCAGGCCATTTTGAACTGGTTGGTTCGGTCGACCAGACTGTTGAGAATTTTCCTAAGGACCCTCCGGTCAACCAAGTAGTTGGAGTACCAAAAGGGTCGATTGACCAGATGGTCAAACTTTTGACCCAGGGAAGTTTTGGTCGACCAAGGCTTTTTGAACTACCTGGTTCGGTCGACCAGGTGGTCAAAATGTTGACCATAGAGGGTTTCGGTCGACCGGGGCTTTTTGAACTATTCTAGTTTAGTCAATTAGATGGTCAAACTTTTGACTCAGGGGGTTTTCGGTCGACTAGGCCAAAATGAACTGACTGTGTTGGTCGACCGAAAGTGCACCATGTGTGCATTTCGGTCCAATCTTGAAGCATACAAACCCTAATGAAGTGCCTAACAAACATATGTGTAATATGTGTGTCCTAGGGTCACTTGAGGTCCAATTTGAAGACACCAAAAAAGTTCGATGTCGGTCGACCGACCCTAAGGTCTTTTTAAGGTCCTTTCTCATTCACGGTTTGTTTGAACTTACGTATTATCATACATGTGATGTGTGTGAGCTTATTACAAACCAAAAGACCTATTTAATATTACAGACCAATTTCCCTACCGAATATATATATTACAACTGAAAAACGTGTATTGGTCTTCAAGCTTTAAGCTTTGTGCCCATCTTGATCTCAACAATCTTAGTTCCTGCACAAAACCTCAAACACCCATTAGATACAATGAGTATTTGTCATAATCAAAATCGGGCGTGACCAATAAGGTCAACAGAAGACTTTTTTTTATGTGAAGACTTTGTTATCATATTGAATTTATATTTTACTTGGATATGTTAGAAGACCCAAGTGAAGTATTGAATCAAAGTCCAACCCAAAATCCATGTGGGCCCCACATGACTCAAATGGGCCCCACATGATTTTGGCATTCCTTTTGTAATATGTTTAAATTTCAAATTTGAATTGTAATAATGCATGACAACTAAGCTTGACTTATGTGCTTATGAGTTGGACTTTCTTGTTTTTTAGTAAGTATTAATTATGTTAGGTTAATAGTTGTTGAAAATTGTTGAGAGTCGTTGAGTGTTTAATGCTTTGTCTCCCAGGCTATGCCTATAAATAACCTTCTTATTGTAAGAACAAGATAGAAAGTTGAAGTTGAATATAGAAGATACATTTCTTTGCTTCAGCTTGTAAAGCTTGTCCCTTTCCTTGTGAGTGAGTAGTGTGAGCCTACGACATTCTCTCCGGAAATCAAGTGGTGAGAGACCACTAAACTATACAATGACTCCATCAACCCCTCCTCCATCTACTACTCTCACAACCCCCATCAACACCACACGACTAGCACCTTCATACACCCACACGACGATCATCATCTACACTTCATTGCTGCGTTCACCTTGTGATTCAAAACTTGTACTAAGGACGGTGTGACCTAACTACATGCGGAACAACATCAAGTCATCCAAATCAATCCCTTGGTAACTTCAGTACTTGTGTTTGAATCCTTTGCTATATCTTGTGAACCCTGCTAGTAGATTAAAATCATATCTTTGAATAACCCATTTAATCCATAGATTGTAATATTCGTACTTGCTAGTTAAAATCAATTGTATGAATATTAGTTTGCTAGAACTTTTATTCTTGAATCTTTGAAATAACAACTATTCAGCATATAACTTGATTTTTTTTGTGAAAGAACCAATTGGGACTTAATTGTTAGACAAGTCATACACCTTTTCAAAATCCTTGAACATGTGAAATAAAGCATGATTTATTGTATTTATGTTCGGATAATTAAATTCTTAAGTTAAAGTGTTTAAGTGTGTATGCTTGTGTGAGGGTTGAATTCTAGGACATAGGTCGACCATTCCCGTCCTACATCACTTGGAAGCTTATTTGAGACCATATAAGCTCTTCATTAATCTGCACACAAGATTCTCGTTACCTTTTACCGAGAATCCTTTTGGCTGTTGCATGTAAATCTCCTCATCAAGATCATCGTAAAGAAATGTCGTCTTCACATTCAACTTATAACGACTTGCCTAATTTACCACATAAATTTTTTTTCTTTCCATAATATCATTTAATATAATAATCCTGTTTAACTATTAAAACGTAATCAACCGGGACCCATGGGTACCAGGGATATACCGGAACTACAACTCTAATACCTAAGTAGCATGAAACATAATTTACAAACATACCATACAACCAACCAAAATACCAGAGTCCTACTAAATCTGTTATATATACAATCATCTACAAAAGACCAAAAGTAGCCTAGGGTCACTTGCCAAAAATAAATCCAACCCTAGCTTTACAACTTACCCTTCCGACAGGGTAGTTCCATCGAACTCTATTATCGTGGAGCTCTATCTGCTCCTCTACCTGGATTTCTTGAAATGTTTATATAGCTGAGGTGAGACACCTCTTGTCGCAACGTCTCGGACCCGGCCCAGAGAGAGAATCGCTCTCTCTCGGCAAGAAAATGTGGGTTCCGACTGCGAACAGGGGAAAATGGAATGTGTGGTTTTGAAAATGTGATTTTTGTGGAAAGCATGTGTGATGGAGTCTCCAATGACCTTTTGAAGTGCGGTTAGAACACTTGATTGCTATCCCGTTAAGGGGAGAATCAGTCCACGTCACCAAAGTCGGGTGCGGGAGTATGGTTACACGAGGGGAAGATATTAGCACCCCCTACGCGCCCGTTCTTACGAACAGTACTAGATTAGTCAAAGATTATCCCTAAAATAAACTTTATAAGCCTTTCAAAACTACTCCCTTTCAAAAATCAAAATAATGAAAATATTATATAAGTATTCTCTCATAACCGGGGCAATCCAGAACTCCAAAGAGTCTATGCCCTTGGTTGCAATCATCGAGAAAGAAAATCCAAAATAGGATACAAAATACACTCCCGGGGTTTGGAAATCTATAGGTTTTTCTAAGTAGGAAAATACTATTTCGGGAGGTTTTTTGAAATTTTTCGGGATGAAAATGATTTTCTGTGCCTAAGAAATATAATGTGATTTTTCCTGAACTTCAAAATAACACACAGAAAATCAATGGAAATCAAAGTGTAAAAATGTTTTTAGGATTTTTGAAATTTTTTTGGTTTTTATGAATTTTCTGAATATCGATAATAAGAAGCAAATGAAAAGGAGAAAACCGGTGTGAATCGATTCGGGGAAGGATGATTCGGTCAAACGTTGATCGATCCAGGGAAAACCAGTTTAAGGTCTTGGTCGAGACCATTCTTCCGAACGAAATTTGAAGCGAAAGCCATAAAAGTTAGAGTTTTGAAAATATGACTGGGAATTTAAAACATATTTTTTTAAATTTTGGATATAAGGAAACAATCCTAACATGTTTGGAGACTCTTCTCGAATTTCCTTCAAAAAATTTTAAGTGAAAATCAATCTTGAAGCTTTTAGAAATTTTTGGATTTTTTTTTTCTGAGAATTTTCCTAAATTTTTATGTGTCTTTTTGAATTTTTTTATGGTTTTTATGGATTAAAAATAAAGACGAAATAAAATGAAATAAAATAGACCGGCAGAAGCTGGTTTGGAAAGGGGGTTGGACCGGTTAAATGTTGATTGGTCCGGGAAGACCTTTTTTAGGTCCAGGTTCGGACCAAATGGAGGGGGGGGGTGCCACATGTCGACTAGTGGATGGATGGCACGCGTGGATGGGATCCGTGACCTGGTAACATCCTCATGCTTGTTGGGGAACCTTGATCGAAGGGTCGGGGAACGAATAAAGGGCATTAAATGCTCTCTGACGGATGCACCGCGAGTCTCGCCGGGGGTGGTATGCGTTTGCGGACGGTCATTGATTGAGGGGTCAGACGGGGGCGCCACGTGTAAACGCACGGTGGCTTTGTGCAGAGATCCCTAACGCCTTCAACACGGCTCGATCAAAGCCGCTGGTGTTGAACGGCTGAGATGAATGGGGATCTCTAGAGCATTCAATGTTGTGGGACGTGCTCACCACGTATCGAAGTCTGAGAGGGGTGCTTCAGGGGGTCTTTGGTGGGACGTGATCTTGGCCGTCCCTTGGAACATGTATCAAACGACTGAGGTGGGTGAGGGAAGTACACATGCCAGCAGCAACCCAAAGCTTTTGACATCGTGAGATCTCGACCGTTGATGCTGCACAGAGATCCAACGGCAAAGATTTGGTTTGCACAGATCACTGTCGTGGTGTGTTCAGTACTGATTTCGAATCAAAGGTCTAGATCTAATCATGCACTAGGTTGATCCTGGGGCGATGGATGTTCCACGTGTCAAAATCCTTTGGTTCCTACACCGATCATATAAAAACCAATAATTTTTTTTCTCTCTCTCATTTTTTAATTTTCCCAAAGTGCTTTCAGTTTCACCTCTCTCCTCTCTTCATTCTTTGGCTTCCTTCTTCTTTATGAAAAACCCTAGATTCTAGACCTGCAAGGACCCCCTCTAATCTTTCTCAAGGTCTCTCTATTTCCCTCTGTATTTCTCGTGAACAGAAATCAGACCCTGAGGTTTGATGGTTCAGTTGACCCTAGAACTGAACAAAAGGTCCAAAACCAAACACTCATTTCCCTCGATCGATTTCCCTCGATTCCCCCAACCAAACTCACTAACACCTATACTTTTGGACTCTGCAGCTTGCCATGAGATTGGAATTCTCAATCTAAACACCCGAGGCTGCTCTTAGAGATAAGGCCTAGTTATGGGCTTGAGGTTAAGATGCTGGTGGCCGATCCTGATAGCTAAGTCTTCTCCCTCCCTCTAAAACATTTTTTTTTATTTTCTCTTCTTGAAATGTGATCGTCCTATCATGTTGTTGTGTGTGAAAACTGGTTTATGTGGATGATCTGTGATGCTTAGGTTGATGGTGAAGTGTTTGATTGGGTAAGGTTGTTAGGTTTTCATACCTTTGAGTGTTAGGCTTCTGGATCGAGATGGAAGACAGGATAACTCACCTTGACTTAGCGGCTGGATGTCGGCTCGACTTGCATAAGTCAACTCGGGCGAGTTGGGAACTTGGGTGAGTCCGAGTGGGGCTGAGATGTGTGGGGTGAGACACATATGGATGGACCTGGGCCTTGAGTTGGGCTTAGGTTTTTAGTGGACTTTGGTCTGAAAACAGGGCCTGGGTCATTTTTAGAAACAAAGTCGGCCCAATTCAATTTTAAAAACCAGGGCTTGGGATATTTTAAAATAGAGGGCTAGACCACTTTCGATTTTAAAACAAGGGCTGGGTTAGTATTTAAAATGTAGTATTTTGAAATGGGTTTGGTTTTGGTCAAAAGATGGCCCTCGGGTTGGTTTTCAAAAAAAGAGCCAGGGGTTTTACGTTCAAAAAAGGGGGCCTCGGGTTTAATTTGAAAATGGGTGGTGGGCCTATTTTGAAAAATGGGTAATGGCCCAGTTTTTGTTAAAAGCTGGGTGGTGGGCTTCACTTACAAACTGGGTTCAAGGGTTGATAGGGTTTGAAATGGGCCTTGGATTGTTAAAAAGGCAGGGCCAGACTACTTCATTCTTAACAGGGCCTGGGGTCTTTCAAAACATAGTCCAAGGTGGGTTTTAAAAAACAGGGCCCTCCTGAGTTTCTTAAAATGGGCCGCCCCGAAGGGGTTTTAACACGAGTTTGGATGGGTTAACGGTAAGGATCTAGACTTGAGCTTGGGTTTAGGGGTCGGGGATCGGATAGAGACTTGGTAATCTAGATATGGAGGCTTCGTTTTCAGGTCTGGATTCAAATCCGAGCTTTAGGAGGTCGAAGTTCAAGTTCACATCAGAACCTAAACTCCAAGAAGGGGTACCTGCATTGACAAATTATGCACAGAGCACTTTACATTTTCTTTGTATTAGGGATGAGAATAAGGATTTTACCTGAAACCTCTCACTCCTTCTGTCACGACCTGCTCATTTTTCACTTTTTTTTTTATAATATTATCAACATCATAAAATCAATACTACATATCCCACAATCCAGCTCAGCAAGTCACCATCCACCTGGACCCGTGGGTACCAGGGATATAACAAAACATACAGCAGAAGTCTATGTAGCGGAAAGTATAAAATCATATACATCTCATCATAATGTGCATAACACATTCTAGAGTCACTATAATCACTATCTCACAGTATATACATCCCAAAAATGAAATCTAGGGACAATCCCCACAAAACCTAACTGTCCCTACCAAAAACTTACCCTTCCAAAGAGGGCAAACAATGGATTTAGATCAGCGGGGCTTTTCCCGCTCTCCTATCAGGGGCTCCCGAAAAATGTATAAGATTTAGGGGTGAGACACCTCTCAGTAAGGGAAATAAACTAATACTAGTGTGTGGCAAAATGAGTATTCCGTGTTCTACATATACTATACATAACATATTCAATACTATTTATCAAGATCTGGGAAACATATGTATGTTAAAACATGGCAGAACATACTGCATTTTCATAAGCATATCTTATCTCATATCATTATAATATTAATATAAAACAATCCTGGTAGGTTAGCTGACTGTTGTCATGTATTACCCCCATATGACTGGGTTGTGTGGCCCGAAGGCAAGACCTGACAATGGTTGGCCGACCACTGCCAAGTCAAACAGTAGTCTGTAGGTCTGATGGGTCTACCCAAACTGGTCCGTGCACCAGGGGTCCGTACACCAGGGGCAATAACAACACACTTCTTGAAAATAACCACATCAACCATCCACTCTCACACCACTTCGTACAGTGGTGTTAACACAGATATCATGATCACGAGGACCATGGACACATAGCAACGGTACCGCGTAAGTGCTAGCCTAGGCCAAGCCAACCAAGTTCTGATATCATATACATATACTAAAAATCGTGATACATGGATATCTCATATCAATAATTATCAAATTAATCATATCATTTTTCACATATACATATTTCATGAAAATCATCGGCCCGTACGCCGAAATTACACATTTTATCATAGTTTGGCCCGTACGCCGGCAAATCACACACACACACACACACACACACACACACACACATATATAAATATCTCGGCCCGTACTCCGGTTTTCCATCATAGAAATCCATATCATCCCCATTCACAGAAAACAGTATTTCACAACATTTTTTATACTCATGCCACACCGAACAAATTTTCCACATATTCAACATATCATCATTTAAATAGTATTTTCCAAATATAAATCATATATATAAATATATTTATTTTTCCTGAAATCAGATGCTACATATATATATATATATATATGCATTTTCTCAAAAACAAAACTAGTTTAGTTTATCCTCTTACCTGATTCCTGAAAAGCCCCTAAGAAAATCTTCCCTGTACCTACAGGGTTCTCAACTCAACACCCTGAAAATGAAAACTCGCACAATTAAAGTTCAGTATTTTTATACGTACAACATTTTCTATAACTACCACTAAGTCAAATTCGGCTTAAAAAGCCTTACCTCAACTTAGGGATGATTCCTAACGTTCCCAATCAACACCCCTGGAAACGAAAACTCTTAATATTAAAATTTAATATTTCAACGCGTATAACGCTTTTCTCAACTGACACAACTTCAAATTTGACTTAAAAAGTCTTACCTTAACTTAGGGATGATTTCCAAATTGCTTTCTCCAACGATCCGCTCTGACAGATTTGTAGAGAATTTCGCCAGGAGCATCGTGGTGGCTTCGGTTTGTCGATCTGGCGTAAAACTGGCTCGGAATTGAAGAGAGAGAGAGAGAGGAGAGAGAGAGCACTTTCAAAATTGAAGCAAGCTTCTTGGAGAAGCTTGCACTATTATGTGTGTGTATATATATATATATATATTAATATCATGATAACTATTAATTAAACAAAGCTTCTTGGAGAAGCTCACTTTAAGATAACTTTTATATATATATATATATATATATATATATATATATATATATATATATATATATATATCATTATTACTTTTAACTTATATGTATTACATATATATCCTAATAACTTATTTATATATATATATGTATATATATATTTTCCTTATCATACTATTTATTTTACTTGTTAATTTAATTAATTTATTTTATTTTATTATTTTATTATTATTATTTTTTTCTAATTTTATTTTTCTCGATTACTACACCTTCTGTCTTCTTCTCCTCCTTCAATGTGTCTGTCTGAGTGTTCTACGGGCAAGGCTCTGAGTGTCTGATCTCCCGCTCCTCTGCACTGAGGACTGTAGAGCCTCTCTCTGTTTTCTGTACTGAGTAGTATAGAGTTTTTTTTTTTTTTTTAATTCTCTCTAGCTTTTTGCAGAGCTTCCTTCCTCTCTCAATTTCTGCAGACTTCTCTATTCTGCAGAGCTGCTCTTTTGTGACCTCTCCTTTTTTAATTTGGCAGAATCTCCCCCCTCTCTCTAATTTTCTTTCTCTTCCAATTCTTGCAAAGTTTCTATGCTCTTTTTTTTTTTGGGGGTCCCTTGCTACAGTGCCGGGACTCCCTATTTATAGGGAGTCCAAGGGTGCATTTTAGTGCCAATTTTCTCAGTAATTCCCCATTAACGGCCTTTGTCAGGGAATAATTTTCTGTGGCACGTGTGACTGATTTGGTTTTTGATCCTGGTTAACCAATTCTCGCCCTTCTGTGCGTAGGTGACTTTCAGGGTCTACGTGGCCAACGGGGAATGGAGGGCATTTTGAATGTTTCCATATGGTAGCATCGAGATGGAGGGAAAGGTATCTTTGATTTATCTATTTTTATTTTTATTCTCTCCTCGTGATTTCATTTTGCTAACTACCTGTCCTACTCCTTTCTTTTACATGCAGGTGACTCTCAGTTTGGCCAGGTGGTGCTCAAGGAGAGGAGAACTTTTAGGAGTTCCAAGTGGAGTGTGGGAATTGGCGGGGGATAGGAACGCACTCCCAAATGGCTGGCAGGGATAGGCTCAACATTTTTTATTTTGTATTTCTTTCTTGATGTATGTGTACCGTCCCCGTGTTACTCTTTTATTATTCTTTTCTGATGTATGTGTATCAATTTTGACCATTTATTTGGCTAATTTTGACCTCAGTCAAACAGGAAATGACTTTAATCCTTGAATGATGTTGACTTTTAAGAACAATACCTAATCCGAGAATGGATAGAGACTATGGTTAATTAACATGATTAGGACTTTAAACAACCAAATTAGCTCATTGGGAAAACTAAAATCAGACCTTAAAGGATAATATTGAAATTTGGAAATTTTAATAGATGACTCAATTTGCTGCAAGGGCTTCAACTCACAATCTTTGGTTTTGAACTTTGCAATCCCCATTTTATTAAGAAAAGTAGAATGACTCCTCTTAATTTGGAGACCTTGGGACTTGGGGTTTTTAGTTGTCAACCTTAATAATCAGAAGATTTAAAAACTTTGAAGGGTAAGCCACTATGAGTTTGAGAAACTTTGGGGACTCTTATCAAAAGAAAATTGTCTTTTGAGATTGACTAATGAAAGGCACTCGACTTTCAACGGGGTCAACAATCCTCAAAATTTTAAACCTTTAATTCCATCGAGGGGGAATCATCTTTGTAACTGAGAGGAACTGTCAACGACAGAAACCCAATGCTTGGCTTGAGAACCAAACAAAATTTGAGTCGGTCATCGGTGCGACTCAACCTTCATTAGGGCCATTCGGGGCTTAAAGTCAAATTCTGTTCCGTTGGTTTTCATTGGGGTAGCCTAGTTAAAATTGGGGCGTCGACACCTCTCAATAAGGGAAATAAAATATTATCAGTGTGTGGCATTATGAGCATTTTCATGTTATACATATAAACAATATAATAAACATACTTGGTAAAATCTATCCATAGCAGAACTGAGTAAAACATGATTGTCATATCATAATAAAGCATACTATATTTCTATACATGAAAATCATCTTATATAACTGTACAATACTGAAATAACACTCAGGATGGATAGCTAGCTGATATCATGTCTTACCCTCACATGACTAGGTTGTGCAACCCGAAGACGGGACCTAGCAATGGTTGGCCAACCATGCTAGATCAATCATAAGTCTGTAAGTACGATGGGCCTATCCCACCTGGTCACGGACTGTCAGGGGAATAACTCCACTCTACACTGAAGCCACATTGACTGCCATCTCCCATACTACTGGTCGTGTGGTAGCACTATCATAATTATGAACATATAGCTATAGAACCGTGCTCTTGAAAACTGAACTATCATACCATCCGGGTTCTTATAACATATAATATGTTTCATATACTGAACATAACTGTTTCGTATTTCATAATAATATCTAACATGTTAACATTTCATAAATTATGTCTTATCATACATGATTATGACATTTGTGCCAACATGAATCTTGGCATTTGCGCTGGCATAACATAACATGAATCACGACATCTGCTTCGGCATATCATAATATATTGAACATAATTTTTCTGTACTATTAAACATTATATTCATAATTGCCTTGAAAACTATCACATCATGCTTGATATGGGAAAAATATTCTATTCTGATATACATAATTATATGGAAATTTAAACTCATGCCATACAGAAATGGGTAACTTCCTAAATGTAAAATCTGTTCCCAAAGATAAAACGCGTTTAAATCATATCCCTGTTCATAACAATGTTTCCTAAACATAATTATATAATATACGTATTTTCCTGAAATTTAATACTGTAAAATAATAAATAATTTCATGAAAAATTTTAACTTAGTTTGTCCCCTTACCTGGTTTACTGAGCCCCCAAAACACTCAATCCAACACTTGCAGTGTTTCCAGCACAACACCCTGAAATTAATATTTCCCCCCCTGTTAGCTTTACCTTGATCCTAAGAGGGGGGAGGGTGAATTGGTATTTTTAAAATTTAATTCCTAGGTCAATCATCTAACACCAGTATATTCACAAACTTATGGTCAATCTACGTGCAGTACTTTATGTCTACCCTGATGTAATCAACTCCTTTACATCAATCACACACACCAAACAGTAAAGAGGGTGCACAGATATTTATCGAGGTTCGGCTCAATTGCCAACGTCCCCACCTTAGCTACAAGCACAAGGATTTACCACTAGACTGCGCATGTAAACGAGTGGAGCGACACTGATACAAACCAAGGCAATTACACAGTGCCGACCTCAACCTTTCCAAAATCCTTACCGAAGCTGGATTTAACCCGCTCCCCCTTAGGCACGCCTAGAAATCACTCAGATTTCCATCAAATGGTACAATAGAACAGTGCTTCATTAAGCGATTTGTCCCAAATGAGCTTCAGTCACATACACACCAAAAATGATTTTATAATACGTAAAGATAGTGTGGTCAAATAGTTTCAAATCTCTCAATTATTTTCTATATCGTGAATGAGTACGTGCGAAGTGTCAACAATCAATCTTTGTGTTTCAAGATGTTCTCATCAAGGTGGTCCAAACAAAGATATTACTCAAGTGTCCGATATTCCAAAGTGCAGAATATAGCAATCCATGTGAATATGGTTCTCTTTTGGTTTGCAAGAAATTGTTCTTTTCATTCATCAAATGATATATATTTGAATAAATATTGCAACAAATATTAATATCACAAATACAAATATATTTTCACAAATATATCAATGTAAACCTCACAAGATATTTGAGTAAGTTTTGAAAATGTTTTTGCAACCCAAAACAAATACAAGCTTCCTAAGATATTGTAATATGAATGCAATACTCAGAAACTTAGGAAAGTCTTCTTAGGATAGGCTTATGAGAAAAGCCCCCTAAGAACACTTAAGTTTAGTTCTCAATGAAAATCGATTGAAATACACAATAATGAGAGAGCCAACCTTTTTGTATAAACACTCAAAACACTTACAGACGATTTAGGAACTTGAGAAGGTAGGCTAGAGTGCTTTTTAGAAAGAATATGGGTAGTAGAGAGTATTTTACTTGAGAGAGAATTTTTAATTTGTTTTCTTAATCAAGTTGCTAATTTTCACAAATGAAGGGGTATATATAGACACCCCATGAATTAGGACCATTGGGGACAAGTATGGTATAATTAGAAAAGATTAATGACCTTTTTAATTATCTTAACCCTGTTTAAAAAATTAACCATGGTAAAAAATTTAGGGCAACCCGAGAGGCCTATAACCAGAACACTTTCGGTCGACCAAAGTTCATATGGCTCGGTCAACTAGGACATTTTTGAACTTGGGACTTGGTCGATCGGAAGTGCATGTCCGAGGTGATTTTTCAATTTTACCGAGATTCGGTTGACCAGGCATATTTGTACTAGGTGATTCGATCGACTAGACAGTTGGGATTTCTCCCGAGGACCCTCGATCGACCAGACAGTTGCAATGCAATTTGGGCTTGTTCGACTAGGTGGTTAAAATGTTGACCTCAGGAGGTTTCGGTCGATCGGAGTTATTTTAACTACAATGATTCAGTTGACCAAGCTGAGGTCAAATTGTTGACCGGGCTAAGGTCAAATTGTTGACCTAGACCGAATTCGATCGATCGGGGCAAAATGAACTGTATGAACTGGTCGACCGAAAGTGCACAAAGTGTGCATTTCAGTCTCATTTTGATTCACAAACACTTTATTCAATGTGTCTAACATTTATGAGTGCAAAGGTGAGTGTCCTATGATCATTTCTGGGTCCTTTTGAAGATACCAAAAAAATCATGTGTCGATCGACCTTCATTGACCGAAGGGTAAACCATAAGGTCTTTCCAAGGTCATTTGTATTATGAGCTTACGTATTTAACCATGCATGTGATGTGTGTGATTATTACATACAGAAAAGCCCTAATTACTATTACAGACCCTTTACATGAATGAATTATAATACAACATGAGAGATAGGGTCTTCAAGCTTCACTTGCTTTGTGTCCATTTTAATCTTGACAATTTTAGTTCTCACACAAAGCCTTAAACACTCATTAGATACAATGAGTGTTTGTCATAATCAAAACCGGGCGTGACCTATAAGGTCAACACCCCCAAAAAAAATTTAGTATAAACCCATCTAAAACCTTCCTTCACCCAGAAATACCAAATACTTTAATAAATATTAAAATAATCAACTTACCCAAATTTTGGTATGATTCCCAAACTTCCCAAATTGAATTTCCGCTCCGGCTATATTATAAAGAATCTCCCCAAGATCACCATGGTAACTTTTGATTGTCAAACTGAGGAGAATCGAAGTCAAATTTCTAAGATGAGGGAGCCGAAAATGTGTGTGTGTGTGTGTGTGAGAGAGAGAGAGAGAGAGAGCGAGAGAGAGAGAGAGAGAATGGTTTTGCGTGAAATTTCCTCGCAAGAATCGGATTTGAGCCTATTTATACACCAGCCTTCATCGATGAGGCCAAGTGGAGAACTTGTCGACGAACACTTATTCATCGTCGACGAATTTCAAGCCCTGAAATAGCCCTCTCGGTAATTCCTCGTTGACGGGACACATGTCCCCGTTGACGATCCCAATAAGTCGCTTTGTCGACGAACTCTTCACGTTCGATGACGAGATCCTGCTGTGACCCCCTTTAAAATTTCCTTTGTTCTCACCTTTCTTTTATTATTTAATTGTTATAATTCATTGGGTATCTACACAACTGTCAAGATGTAAGCCCTCTGAGGCAACAATGCTCAAGAGTGATCTGATGGTTATTAGCTTCACAACTGGTGCAAAGATGTTGGTATAGTCGATTCCTTCCTTCTACTCGAAACCTTTGACTACCAACTGAGCTTGGTATCTTTTAGAGCCATCATGCTCCTCTTTGATCATGTACATCCACTTATTGTGAAGAGCCTTCTTACCTTTGGGCAACTTAGTTAGTTCCCACGTTTTGTTGGAGATAAGGGACTTCATCTCGTCCTTCATCGTAAGCTCCCACTTGCTCGAATCGCTCACCTGACATTCTTCATCATAGAATTTGGGTTCTCCTCAATCTATAAGAAGTAAATAATAATATACCTTTTATTTGGTATATGGAGCCAAGAAGATCTCTTAAGCTCTGGAGCTGGAGTAGGAGGTGGTGGTGTGATGATCTGCTCCACAAGTTCCTCCGCCTAAGGATTCTCAACATTTTGTTGTTGTGTCTCCTTCGCCTGAGGATTCTTGGAGTTTCGGTGTTGTGTCTTGACACCTTGTAGGACATCATCTAAGTCTATATAGGTTGTTTTATTCTGAACTAGTTATGTGGGTTATGTCGTGTGTCTATCCCTATACATCACATTTTCATTAAAGATCACGTCTCTGCTTCTGATAACCTTCTTGTTGTCATCGTCACAAATGTGATACCCATACTCATCTTAACCGTAACCGACGAAGGTGCATTTCCGGGACTTTGGATCAAATTTGTTTTTGACATGATCATTGACATGCATATATGCAACATAACCAAAAACTTTTAAATTTGAAAGTATCACCTCTTTTCCACTTCATACTTCTTCTAGTAGACTGTAGTCCAATGGTACTAATGAACTTTTGTTAATCAAGTATGCTATTGTGTTGACTGCTTCTGTCCAGAATGCTTTGGTAAGCCTGACTAAATACGCATGCTTCTGGCTTTTTCAGAGAACGATCGGTTCATCCGCTCGACTATGCCATTTTGCTGGGGTGTACCTGATACAGTTCTTTCCATTCTGATATCATGCTCATAGTAGAATTTCTCGAACCTGATGTCTTCATACTCACCACAGTTGTCGGTTCTCAGTTTCTTGATTTTTAAACTAGTTTCATTTTCAACCATTGCTTTCCAGATCTTAAAAGCATCAAATACATCTGATTTATATTTCAGAAAGTAAACCCATACCTTTCGAGAATGATCGCCAATAAATGTCACGAAGTAATTCCTCCCACTTGTGGATGAGATGGTCATTGGTCTCCATACATATGAATGGACTAGTTCAAGTCTCTCATTATTTGGGGTACCATTGTATGTCTGGAAAATAACCCTCTTCTGTTTCCCGAGTATACAATCCTCACACATGTCAATCTTTATTGACCGTAGATCACTCAACTTTCCCTTTGAGTGCATCACCCTGAATCTCTTCTCATTTATGTGACTGAGTCGTTGATGTTAAATGTTGTTATCATCGTTTCCTGTAGCAACTGAAATAGACATGTAGGCATTAAAGGTCACATAAAGTGTTCCACTTTTCTTACCTCGTGCAATCGTCAGTGCACCCTTTGAAATCTTCCATTCATCGCCAATGAATGTTGTGATGTATCCCTCATATGCTAGTTGTCTAATTGAGATCAAGTTCTTTCTCAAGTATTAAATATATCTGATATCCTTCAGCTTCCATATGGACCCGTTCATCTTGGTATTCACAATTCCCTTGCCGGCTATGTCGCAAGGTTGATCATTGTCAAGGTATACCTTACCAAAATTACCTGGTGTATACTCCTCTAGGCAATTTCTACTGCAAGTGACATGAAATGAGACTCTAGAGTCTAAGACCTAAGAGTCCTTCTTGTTCTCTAAAGAACATATCAACATATCACCTTTTTCTGAAGCGACATTTGCTTCTATCTTCACCTCATATTCTTTTCTTGAACATTTGCATTGGTTTATGTAATGCCAAATCTTTCCATAGTTTCAGCACTCAATGTTCTTTATGCCCTGGGAACCTTTGGTATTTTTGGATCTGGACCGCCTGGACCTAGATCTGCCGTGATTGTTTGATCGTCCATGCCTGCTTCCTTTCCATGAATCACTCCTTCGACTTTCCATGTTCAAGGTTGAACTTGAAGTGGAAGCATTTTTTGACTGCATCCTAATCTCTTTCGTCAAAATTATGCTGATGACCTCGTCATACTTCAACTTTGATTTTTCTGCGGAGCTACTAGTCATAGTAACGATACCTTTCTAACTCTCGGGCAACTGGTTAAGAATCAGTAGGACACGAATTTCATTGTTAAACTTGATTTCAACCGAGGTGAGTTGATCTAACAACTCGTTGAAATTGTTCAAATGTCTACTAAAACTTTCATCTACGAACACGTTCATGGTAAATAACTTTTTCATTAAGTGTACCTTATTGGCAGCTAATGGTTGCTCATACATGTTGGAAAGCGCACCCATAAGAGACTTGGTGGTTATCATGTGCTTGATATTGAAGGCAACAAACTTTGTTAGCGTCATCTTGACAGATCTGAGAGCTTTTCGGTCAAGCAACTCCCACTTATTCTCCTTCATAGATTTTGGCTTTATCTTCAATGATAAGTGCAATTCCTTACCAAATAAGTAGTCCTCAATTTGCATATTTCAGAAACCGAAATTGGTGCCGTCAAACATCTCGATCTTTGAGTTCTTTTCGTTTGACGTATTGATTTGCCTATCTAGAGATGGAATCAACTCAAACTGACAACACAGTTGGATCTAGAACGGCTGAAAACCTTAGAAATGGTTTAACTTGTTCGAAAAACGAATCTGAAATGATTTCAAAAACTTAGTCAAACTTTTGGTCAAATTGGTCAACTTTCTATTAAACTTAATGAAATATTCTCCTCTTTAACGGAATATACTGACGCTGTTACTTGACGCCATTTGCTGATGTGGCAAAGGTGGGGCTTAGGCGACGTGGCACGGTGGTCCCAACTGCTGACGTGGCACGGTGGGTCCTAGCCACATGTCAATCAGCGGCAATCCTTATCGTTTAAAACTCACTGGACCATCCAGCGAGTTTCGGGACACATCAAAGTAGGAAAAAAAATTACCACCGAACTATTATTTAATATTTTAATATAAAAAAATTAAAAAAAGAAAAAAACTCTGATTTGAGCCCCTTTGAATGCTCGACTAATCCATTAGAAAAATTGATTCGTCTCTCTATTCTTTTCTATTTAAATACCAATATATTGTCTAAAACAAAAAATCATAATCTAAGACTTGAACTCAAACCGTTTTTAAATTTATGATTATTAAAAATATTTACTAATTATATTACTATCTTACATTTAAAAAAAGCGAAATTGTTCAATGCAACATAATGTCCGCCCACAGCATCAAATCAAATCCACTTGGCTTACCTTCCCGCGCACGCATATGCCAGCTCATGAATTGGATTTTGCCCATTGGTAATTTGGTACGCACGCGCTCACCTCCCACCACTTGTTTTGTTCATTGGACGATGGTTGTGTTCCTACGTAATCAAAGAAAGTGATTTTTCATGCTCCATGCTTTTGTAAAGATGATATCATAATAATTCAAAACTTTTAATTTAAAAAATTTAGGTTAAATTCATAAAATAAATAATCTTATTTTATATTTAGAAGAATAAATTTTATATCTTAAAATTTGAAAAGAAATATAATATAAAATTATATTAAACTTCTTTTGTATTATCCAAATTAAGACTTGAAATCCATCCTTCTAAATATTATTTTTAGAATTTGTTTATTTTTGTGAAATATTTTTTATTTTAGTTTTTTGAAAAAATATTTAAATTAACAATTTTTAAAATATTTTTATGACACTTTTATGAAGTAAATGAGTAATAATAAATTGTTCAGACATTATTTGTTTGTGAAAATAATTATAAAAATATTTTTTTATTTTAAATTTTTTAAAATTTATGTAAAATATTTAGAAAATATCTTTTAATTATTTGTCTAGATTTTCAACGAAATTTGGATCTTAAACTTTATTATGTGTGAATTATGCATAGAAGTTCTTCCACACAAATCTAAATTCAAATCTTAAAATTCATGATCTTAAATATTGTCTTATATAAAATTTGTACAATTGAAAAGAAGTTGTCTTTTTTTTTTTTTAAATTTATAATTATTTTAAAATTTAAAAATAAAATAAAAAAATTACCGCACATATTTAAGTAAATTATTTTTTAAATATAAATTTCTAAAAATTTTAAAATAAATTAAAATTTGTTATAATTATTTTTTAAAATAAAAATAAAAAATATTCTTCTCACGACATATAAATTTTAATTTTATGTAAAATTACTATTGAAATTTTCTCACCAGTCTCTTTTGTAAAGTAGGTGGGAACAATTATGGCAACGATCCTTATCATGTTTATATGGAATACTATAAAAATGAAAATTTATTTTAGTATGACTAAAAATTAGGAAAAATTAAATGTCAATGATTTGTAAAATCACATTTTCATTTATAGATTTGGTATTTTTTTTTTCTTATTATCTGATAACCAAATATGAAAACATGAATTCTTTGATATTTTTTTTTTTTTAACAATTTTTGTGTTCCAAATATTGCGTTAAACAATTTGAATTACATCTTTGTTTATAATAATAATTTTACTTTATGTCATGTTTGTTTTGCAAAATAAAATATGATAAGAATGGAATTAAATACGAGTAATGCATCCACGTACTTTTAGAATTCTTCATTTTTCTTCATCTCAAAAGTCGTGCAAACTATCTACATACTCTAACTTTAAACATATTAAAGAATTTAGTGTTTTAGTTTTTTCTTTAAACATTAATCTTACCTAAAATTGTAAAAATTAAATAAAAGATATGAGCGAGATTGAGTTTATTACAAATTTTGCTACATATGCTTATATTAATTTATAAAATTTTTTTTTTACTAAAATGTTAAAATTTATCATATCAATACATCATCACATTTCACTTTAGTTATCAAAAACACGATATGTATGTAACTATTCTACTAATATAAAACTCTTTTTTTTACTCTTATAAATGACATCTTTTATATTAACATTTTTAGCAACATTATTTATGAAAAAAGAAACAACAGTGTTGCCCCTACGGGTATGACACGATGAAAAGACATCAGTAAGTAAAAAAGAATATCGAAGGTTCAATTCTAGGTAAATACACTCGCAAAATCAGTGGTACCTATGGATGGTGAGAGTTTACTTTGTGAGTCAGTGGGGACCGTGGATGGTGAGAGTTTTCTGTGAGCCAGCGGGGATCGTAGATGGTAATAGAGATGTGCCCTGGGGGTTGGATTGGCCGAATGTCCAACTGATATACAGAAGCTGTGTCCACATTACGGACTTTGCCCTGATCAGCGAGAGCTGGGGTGAAGGACGTTGATCCGTAGTTTTGGTGGTAGGAGTTTCTATGTAATAAAAAAAAAAAAAAAACATGAGTGTATATTATATATATATTATATTATTGATAAAATTTTTATATTTTTGAAACAAATGCTGCATCATTGAATATCAACAAATAACCTAAGACAGCCAACAATGTACTTTCAAGATGTTGAACACCCAGGGGAATGAAAAGACAAATGTTGAATAAATTTTTTTGTATTAATTATATGGTATAGGCTAATTATTGTACGTTTTGCATGACACCTTAAAAAAAAGAAAAAAAAAAGATTTAAAAGAAAATTCATCATGTCATTTGATTTGGACAAAACTTTTAGAAGGAAAGACTAAAGGGTTTTTGAAGTAAAATTCAATTATATATATATATATATATATATATATATATGCAGGTCTAGTTGGGGTAATTTTTTTGACCTATTCTTATTTGGAGTTTTGACCTTCTTCTTGCTTAATAGCCCTCACCGATGGCGTCAACTCTGTATCATTGAAATGGGTTTCTGGGAGATGGAGATGACACAAGATCAGAAAAGGACAGCTGACACTTTAGTTTTATCAGCCGTATCCGTCCACCTGGTGGGACAAGACGTTTCTGATGCGAACTTCCTATTAGCCTTATGTCGTATCTATCCACCTGCTAAGACAACAATTGTCTGTGTACTTCCTATTCCTGATTTCCTCTCTCTCTCTCTCTCTCTCTCACTGACGCTATTTATTGGCATCTCTACAAGATCACTGCAATCACTGCCATTTGCCAATCCAAGAAGAATATACAATACCCAGTATCCAGTATAGTCCTATGGCTGACCAGTTAATGGATGGGTTGAGGTTTGAGCAGAGGCACGGGAAGCAGAGGGTTAGGGTGGGTCGGGTTTGGAGGAACCCAGATGGGCGCCACTTCTTTGTCGAATGGAGCGTTGGCATCAGCCTCTTCTCCGACTGTGTCGCCGCCTACACCCGCGACGACAATTCCGACATCGTCGCCACCGATACCATGAAGAACACTGTAATTTAAGACCACTCCTTAAGTTCAACTCTGTTTTTCTTTTTCTTTCGTTTAAATAGTTCCTTGTTTTGTTTTTCCCATTGCTGTTGGGTTGTTTATTTGGTTCTTCGAGCACTGCGTTTGAAGTCCTGGATTTGGGAGTTTGGGAGGGGTTGTGGTTGGCCACGAAATGGGTTTAAAATTTTTTGAGCAGAAATTTTTTTCTACCATTTATTGCCAGGGTATTTGTCTAGACCAAACAGTGCTTTGACATATACACACACACACATACATACATATATTTTATGCACATACATATATTTTATGTGTCGTCCTTGATGCTTAACCTACAGGGTTCGACTTAGTTCAAATTGGTTTTTTGCCCCAAATCCCAAAATATGATAATGAATTCACAGTAACCAGCTTGTGGGCTCAAAGTGGAGACGGGGTTCAAAGTCCTTTCAATGCCTGGTTGAGGCCTTTGTGCTTGTTTCCTCATGGCTTTTGTGACCGTTCATTTATTCTACCTGTTTACCTAGAGTGTGCTTGTTTGGAGGATTGAATAGTTTTAAACACATGCAAATTTGCTATGTAGACCAAATTGTGCCTTGTTTAGAAACAGTGATTTGATTGAGGTTAGAGCCTGTTTTTTTCCCCCCTCCTACTTTTTGGGGGGTGGTGAGGCTTAGGCTTGGAAGAACTTCGATTGAGGCTACAAGTAAAGATTTGATGGCCCTACAACTTATGAAGGTTGATGTCTTGATGGAGTAGAATGGTAGAAAATGATTTAATGACTCGTATAGCTGATCCTACATAGTTGAGCTTAAGTCTTTGTTGTTGTTGTTGTTTTTGTGAGGAACTTAACTAAATTGTGAGTCTTTTTGAGACTTATGGAAATGATAAAGAACAAATTTTGCGTGAGAACATCTCTAAAACATATTAAATTAATCTAGATTTATTGTTCTTAGTATCCAAGCTAATGCACTGCAGCATACTCTGCTATAGAGATAAGTAGATTCTATGATTGCTTCCATTCTTTCGTTACATTTACCGTCTTCTCCTCTTTTTCTTTCTTCTTCTTTTTTGATGATTTTAATGTCAGTTAAACTTGGCTGAAATACAGGTATATGTCAAAGCGAAGGAATGTTCAGAACAACTTTCAGTGGAGGAGTTTGCAATTGAACTTGCAAAGCACTTCACATCATTTTATCAGCAGGTATGTACTGTCAAAAATCGGGTTTAAAAATGTAATTGGATCATAATTTTTAACGTAAGGTCTGTTTTTTGTATTGGCTTCTTCAATCAGATGTAAAAATGTCGTGTGAATGTGTTTCTTTCAGTTGCTGGGTAGAAAGCAGCCAAATTTTGGCATCAATTAGAACATTCTATGTGCTTAAGGAGGTTTCTAGCACTTAGAAATATTAAAACTGCACAGAAAGCAGCCAGTTTTTGTGAGGGCAGGCCTTGGATCAATGGTAAGGTTGCTTCTCTTTTACCGGTTGAGTCCAAGGAAACAATCTCTTTGCATAAAAGCAGTGGTAAAGCTGTGTACACTATGACAGCCCTCTCCCTACCCTCACATAGCGGGGAGCCTTGTGGCCCAGGGATGCCTTTTTTCATGAACTCTCAATTCTGGTACGTCAGCTCCTTTCTTTGCTCTAGAGTATAGAGACTAGAAATTCCTGTTTCAACATGACACAGGAAGTCAGGAATAGGAGGAGATCATGGTTTTAATGTGGCTACATTTTCATACACACCAAGTTGTTATGTTTGATCAATGGAGAAATAAAAGCAGCACAGAAAATCAGGCATCCAAAAGTGGAGCCCTCTCTTTGTTGAGGTTGAAGCTGAATGGTTTTGCTGTGATGTTACAACCCTGCAACTTTGTTATTTAGATTACCTGAAGTTTAAACAACTCTAGAACACCCCTTCAACAACAACAATGACAAGTCTTAAGTCCCACTAAGTGGATTTGGTTATATGAATCCTTTTCTGCCAATCGACTTAATCAAGGGCATTTTCTTCTACTCACTTATGGGCTGTTAGATCCTTTCTCACTACCTCATTCTTAGTTATTTTAAGTTTACCCCTTCCTCTTTTGGTATCATTAATAATAATTAGTTTGCTCCTCCTCACTAGTGCACTACTTGGCCTATTTTAAACTAGGGAGTCACACATAACATTTTTCCTAATTTTTATTGACATAAATATTCTTTGGCCATGTTATCTGTCCTACATATAGTGATCAGACATATTTAACTCCTAGATGTACATTAGCACCAAATACTCAGACCCAAGTCCAAGTAACTAAGGTAGAAATCCTTACTATTGCATTTTGAAATGTGTCGACTTTGTGATTCCTATTGATTTCATAATATGATTCAAGCTAGCTGCAACCTATGGTTCAATGTTTTATTTAGAGACAGTAAGCCCTGCAAAGCTAAATAATGTGATAACTAATAAGCGTGTAAACTTAGGCTGTGTTTCTTTTAAGTTAAAAATAGAATATATATTAAAAGAGAAAGGAAATAAAAACCAATGCCTTCAAAAGTTAAAAAAAAAAAAAACCAAAACTAATTAGAACAAGTCCTAAACTCATTCTCATTGCCCTTTCTTAGCCTTACTTTTATTGCCATCCAAATAGACTTCTTTGCTCGTAGAGTCAAATAACCAGCTTGTCCAATGATTGTCGAGACTTTGTATTGTATCCTTCCTGTTATGTTCATCCACATGAGTCCGAGGTGTGGGCAAAATACCAGCCTCCCTGTGCTCAATCTTCTCTCTTTCCTTGCCTATTTTATGATCCTTAACATTGGAAACACCCTCTAAACTATGTAGTGGTGTCACAGGCTCTTATGCTTGTGTGTGACCACTTGTCTTGTCCACATCAGGTGGATAATCATACCATTAAAACTAGTGTAGGGCTTATTAATGCCTTAAGAAAAAGGAGAATATAACTCCTTGGTCTTATTGATGTTTCCTCATGCCAGAGTGAGATTAGCATAGAAAGATCTTTATGAAAGGGTGAGTATTCATAAATATTTGTATAACTCACTAGCAATAGTAAATGTATTTAGCTACTTGCCTCTCTTGCTAAACAAACGTTGCCTACAGAGGTGTAATAGAATAATTGCATTTCTTTAAACCACACGACTGTCGTGTTTACTACTTGTTTGCTTACTACTGACCCACGTACTTCATATTTGATGTTTGTGAACCTGTTTGTGCAATGAGCTCATGGTTTACTTTCAGCTAACTAGTTAATCTCATGTGGCATAACTACTGCTGCATGGCCCATCACTCAGTGTGAAGTGTCTAGCCCATGACAAAAGTGGAGATGGAGGCACATAGAAACATCACCCTATAAATCATAAGATTCTGATTTATTCCCAAATCAAGGTAACCCTCCAACACAATCAAAATCACTATTTGACACACTCTCATCATTGAACAGATAACCCCATTTCTTCTTATCCTTAATACGGTTTCCCTTACTAACCTGCTTTATTGAATTTATCTTCGATCATTCAAAAGCTCCTCAATATAAGAACTTCACTATTTCTTTCAAAAATTTAGTTACTGACCTTCCCTTAGGTTTATTTTTGTGCCACACATACCCACCTTTGCATTATTCCTTCACTATCTCGAACTCCCGCCTGATCAACAACCAAATTAAAATCCATCTGCACTTCCTGCTTCCCCAGAACCCTTGCACGGCCCCCATCCACCATAGACATGCCACTGAAAATCTCGTATACAAAATATCACTTCCCTACACTCAGCCCGTTGGACAAATTCTCTTGATGCACATTCACACTTTTCTGTCTTGCCGAAGAGGAAGACGAGCCACAAATCTTCTTCCCCACCTGCACACGTTGCCTGAAGCTGGACTTGCTGTATCCATCCTTTATGAAACCCTCCGTTGCACAAATCTCAATTACACTCCCATCCAGCTGTGATATTTTCTGGCTTGGGAAGTACCTGTTTGACGCCCTTTCCACTTGTATGTTGGACCCCCCGATTAAGTTGGACAGCAGCAAGGGCCTTCACAACAATAACTTGATTGGGATCTGAACTCCAGAAAGACTTTGGCCCTCTCGGGAATTGATTTCTACAAGAATTATGCTATCCAATATTAGGTCCAAGTCCAGGGCAGTAATACAACCCAGCTCATTCCACTCCACACATGAGCTTAGAATTCACATTTGATCTTGGATTGCTAAGTTAGAAGACAGTCAGGGTACTTGTAGAATGAGTTAATGTGATCTATTCGTTTCCTGGGTCTTATTGAATTTGAATTTGATTGTAAGTTTTGGCCTTTGGAAAAGAGGAGATTTTTACAAAAACATGAAGTTTATAAAAGTGTAGAAAATTTTAAAGGAAATAGGAGAACACACATGTAGCATTTAAATATTAGTTGATCAAAAAAGTGCCTATATTTGTTTTTCATGGTGAAACCATAATGTGCTGCTTTGTAAGCTGTTTGAATAATAGGCAATCAGTCTGCAGTTATAAGTTTTTAATATAATAATATCTAGAAAGGTGTCATTTGTTAGTTTTGGAGCATTCCAAGCCTATTAATGCAAGTGATTAACAAATGTTTAAGCCTCAAGGCATAAGGCTCTTGTGGTTGTCCTAAGTATATTTAAAGTGTCATGCATGCAACTGCATTGCATGGGTTCCAAACATCTATTTATTATGTAATTGTTCATTTCATTTTACACATATTGCTTATGTATTGTCTTTTAAAAATAATTTCATGGTGTAATACTATATTATTTGTTACATGTTATTGTGGAGGGGTTTCTTGAGAGAGGATGAGAGTTTGTGTCGCACCACGAGCAATGAATGTTCTAGAAAGGGCCTAGAGGAGAACTAGACAATTCCCAAAAAGCTCAAAGCATGAATGGTGGCAGGTGAAGATGTTCTGAGGGCTGAAGGTTCCAAGAGAGAGAGAGAGAGAATGATTTGGGGTGTTTATAGGGGATAGAGAAAGATAAAAAGATGTGAGATGTTATCCTCCAATAAGATAATGCCACATCATGTCTCAATCAATGAGAAGGTGATAAATTATTGGATCATTAGAGTTGTGATAGATGGTTAGAGTGAGAGAAAATTAAACCCATTTAAAAAATGACACACGTAGATGCTTGAGTTGCCTATGGAAAAGCCAGGGTTCAAGACTCCCTTAACGAGTTCAGAACACCAAGCCAAGATTCTTTAGAACATCCTAGGACTGAGATTAGTAGAGGTTCCATCATGTGTCTCTGTCGCCAATTCAGGCGTGTGTTGCCTATTTCCTCCTGCAAGTGTGCAAACATAAGATAATTAATAATTAAATTTATAGTTGTGCAGGTACAAGTTTGATGTTGGCCAAAATCCCAATCTAGGGCAAAAAGTAATTTTATGCATTTACAATTATCAAAGTGATAGTTCAAAAGGCATTAATAAATTACGTTCGGGATTTTTTTTTTAAAGAGTAATTGGTGTTTAATTGGAATTTATTTGATTTAGATTTTTTCCTTAAATATTTAACAATTTAAATTTGTACGGCAATCCCGATACTACTTTGAGGCAAATTTAAATATTATTTTGAAGGACTGCTGTTACCATTTATAGATATCAGCTAATGTAAGGTGTCTTTTTGTGTGTTTAGTGATTAGGCAAAAAGACTAAAAACCCAGCCATTTGTTTGATTCCTCTTTTCCACCCCTTACTCTATAAACAGGAAAAAGTTCTGCTCTTCATATTTTTTAACAACTTTAGACAAAACTAGATCTACATCAGATGGTTAAAAGCCAATGTTTTTCACAGGGATGAGGGAGGAGGGAGAATTTTGTCCCATTTTCTCTCTTTAATTGTGAGAGATTTTTGTGAATGAATATTCCCCAGTGGTAGAGATACCAAGTGATTTTTGTAATTTTTCTATAATATTCCCATCTTTTGTCCAATTATTAAGATTCTTTTATGAAAGTTTTTTTTGGACAGATGATTATATTTTTTGCTTATCACTCCAATAATATTCCCATCTTTTGTCCAATTATTAAGATTCTTTTATGAAAGTTTTTTTTGGACAGATGATTATATTTTTTTGCTTATCACTCCAATAAAATAGGGGCATTCATTCCCTTGGAAGTAAGAGTGAAATCATAAGTTTATCCCTATACTTTTAAATAAAAATGTAAAACCTAGTTTGTCCTATACTTTTAATTGATGCAGTTCAAGACTTGTACTAAAATTGTGCAATTAAATCTGTTGTCCAAATTAGGCAAGATGTTGACAAAAAATCTTCTCCATAGCCTATTTTCTGTCATTAAAAGCTGCAAGATCAGTTGTTCGTTGCAATGACAAATCCAAACCCCTTTCTGTATCGCATTCGCTGGAACTGGGAGATAGTTTGCATGGCTGCTAATGACCAAGGGTTTATGTGCATGGTTTTCGAATTGGGGGTTTATTAAATTGGGTCAAAACCTTTAATGTTTATAATGATGCCTAGTCTGCAAAAATAATTCCATATGCATCTTTGCAATAATGCTGCCAAGCCAGATTTGCAGGAAGGTTAATTGTATAAAATTTGCTAATATAGATTTTGAATAGCCTTAGTTGAACGTAGAAGGGAACTTGTGATTTTTATCCAAAAGACAAAATCAATAAATATAATTTAATTCAAAATGTACCAGTGTCTAGGCTTTTTTGGAATTATGCCAACGTGATTAAATGCAAAATAGGAGGGTTGGTGTACCATATTGGATATTTGTAGACACTAAAAAAATTCTATGACATTGTAAAGAGACATCCCAAAATAGGACGATCATACTGCAATGAAGATATGAAGTGTATTATTTATACCCAAAAGTTAACCACGTAGCAAGAGAAACATGGTGAACACTTAACATTGGCGGGTAGGGGGCAGACTGGTCCTAAAACAATGAGCTTGGATGTAAAAGTTGTGTAGTATTAGGGAAGATTTGATCTTGTCCTGTTTGTTTATTGATTTGTTTCTTTTTCCCATAGGTTACTGCTGCGATAATCAAGATAGTGGAGAAGCCATGGGAGCGTGTTGTCATAGATGGTCAACTGCATGATCATGGTAAATCTTTCCTGTCACTTGAAAGAGATGATTAAAGAATCTTTTTGGAGTTTGTGTATGTTAATAAGTTGATATAGAGGTTACTTTTATTTTGCATGTGTTTTATCTCTTCTATTGTTTAGCTTGGATATTCATTGCTGTTGAAAGTTTTCTTATTTTTTTTCTATTCATTTAGGTTTCATTTTTTTTTAAGAAGAAACAAGAAGTTAATGCCGAAAAAGTGTTCCTAGGTGCACAATAACTAAATTTTCATAGGACATATTTATCACATTCATGGTACAAAGCATTAAAGAAGGTGGTGTTTGGGAAGCTTTGTGGATATGGCCAAAAACTGCTGGGGTTCTTTTTCAGTGGAATGTCCCCCCTATGGCTGTTTGGTAAAGAAACTAAAGATTCTAACAGGAAAACTGAAGGGATGGAATAAAATATGTTTGGGAAGAGTGAAGGTCAGGTTGGGGCAACTGCATGATAAAATAAAATCTTGATGAGGAAGGAGACAGAAATTGGTGGGAGAAAAAGATTACAAGACCAGCCTCTTAATCAAAAACTTCCTTGGAGGTAGAAGTTTTAGACCTTTGTGGTTGGCTTTTTTTTTTTGGGGTTTTGGGGGGGCGGGGGGGCACATCGAAGGACAAACTGTACCAAAAGCATTACCACTGAAGGCATGCATTACTATGAAGAGGAGTTTGTGGACTTTATGAAATTCTGTAAAAAGAATCAGTTGAGAGACAACCTTTGTTGGACAATTTTGATCTCAATAATATCATCGTGAGGTAAGGTCTTGGCTTGAGAGGCCTTTGCCCAGTGAGAAAGTAGTGTCAGCTTTGAATTCTTGCCAAGGGGATAAAGTCATTGGGCCTGTTGATAAAAATACGGAGAAACCCTGCTGAGATCTTCTCATGGGGTCAAGTAGTTTGAACATGAATCAAATTTAATCACATCTCTGCACATCCAAGGCACATGAAACAAATGAAACCCCATCAAGTGAAAGGTTCCAATTTCTCTCATAGAACTTGGTGACAGACAATCCATTCGCCTGCATCTAGGCTCATGCTCCAGGATCTGGGAAAACTTTACACCAATTAGCTGCTGTTTGATCAAGGTAGTCGAGAAGAGCCTCCACGACATTTATTTTGTTGATCCCCAAGAAAGGTGTTGCTGTCAATGTCAAACATTTTGGTTATGGAGGTGCTCTATTACTTATTTAAAAAATGCAATAGATGGGGTTTTTATTTTTGTATTTGGAGTTGGTCTATCAAGTAATTCTAGCATGGAGGTGTCTGTCTTCTTTTTTGCAGATGACACCTTTACTTTTAGTGGGGTTGAGGAGCAATTTGGTACTTTAGGACCTTAGGTGTGATTTCTATGGTTTTAACGTTTGTTGGGGCTCAGGATTGATGTCAAAGAAAGTGAGGTCTTCATAGTGGGAATGTTAGGAGCTTGGAGATGTTAGGAGGAAACTTTGGGTATAAGGTAGGGAAACTCCTAATTACATCGTGTCAGATTGTCTCTTGGGGCTTCTTTCACATGCAAGGCAGTTTGGGAAGGGGTTATGGAGGGGTTTGAGGAAGCTTGATAGTTGGAAAAGGCAATTTTGTTGAAAGGGGCAATACTCACCAATTTAATGTCTTTATTTTGGTCCATGCCTTCACATTATTGCACCTAGTAAACATTGCCTTTTGCAAAAACCTTTTCCTCTTATTGTATGATGTTTAGAGTTTTTTGTGTCTATATTTGCTATATTCAGGTGAAGAGTTACAAAAGCTAAATCTGCTAAGGGAAGGTTAAGAAGGATAAGGGAGTTTTGCTAACTTCACTCCATAATTAGCTAAGAGTTCCCCTTCCACCGCCTCCCTGGTCTATATGAGTTCACTCTTCCCCAAATTCACCTTCAAGCCTAAGATTGCTTCAAAGTGCAACAAAATGCATCTTAGATTCACAATTTCATTCAATTATTCACTGCAAAAAATGATGGTGTCGTCTGCAAAAAGAAATTAAGATATATCTATACTTGCTTGCGAATTTCTAGCAATTGAATGGTGCCACTATCTGCTTTGGCTAGCATTTTGCTAACTGCTGGGAACTTCAATAACCAAGATAAAGAGGAATGGGGAAAGAGGATTCCCTTGCCTTACTCTGCAGGAAATGGAAGGAATCAGAAGGTACGCCATTAGTGATAATGAAAAAGATGACCATTGAAATATACCATCAAATTCATTTTCTCCACCTAGATCCAAAGTTCAACTTTTACATGACATAAGTGAGAAATTTCCATGAGATGTAATTGAATGCTTTCTCTATGTGTAGTTTACACATCACAATGTTACTTCCATATTTTAATTTACTATCCGCTATTTCATTAGCTATAAGGGTTGCAATGTTGCATTAAGAATTTAGTGACCCTCCACAAAGGCATTTTGGAACAATACCGGCACTTCTCTTAATCTATTAGCCAAGACCTCAGCTATTCATTTTTCGTTTCTATCAAGTCAACAAAGGTATTTCAACTCACAATATTTCTTGTTTCATTGAATTCCTTAAACACCTTCCCCATGTCATTCTTGAAGGAAGGCCATACGTAAACCAGTGGGTCCTAGCACCTTGTCATCACTCCCCATTACATTCCTAGAGTGCCTCCATCTCCATTTCTTTAAAAGGATTTTCCAGCCAAAGGCAAGATGGAAGACGAATTACCTGTCTAAGGGAGGTAGGCTCAATCTCATTGAGTGTACTCTCTCTAATCAACCTCGGGATTATGCCACGTTTGTTGTTAGAGGATTGGAAATTATCCAGAGAAATTTCCTATGGGTCAGTATGGAGAAGGATTTTAAATTTCAGTTGGTGAAATGGAGAGAGGTGAACCAACCCCTTTGTTAAGGACCTAAGGGGGACTTGGATTAAGAGCTTAATTGTATTCAATAATGCCTCTTTGGGCAAATGGCTTTGGAGATTTATAGTGGACTGGGTGTGGAGGAAACTACAAATGAGTAAATATGAATTATGAAGTGGAGCGTGATGGGTGGACTGCTAAGGAGCCTAGAGGATCACAGCTGGTGGGAGCGTGGGAATGCGTAAGAAAAATTGCTGCTGTGGTGAGGCTCCTCTCAAGAAGCAGTTGCCATGACCTTTTTAACCTGGTCTGGGATAGGGAAACCTTGGTTATTCTAGTTATCAAACTTTAACTGGAAAGATTGTGTATAATGACATTTGTTAGGAGGATTGGGAATTAGAGAATCTTGCCAATTTTTTTGATTACTTATCCTTGAGCCAGGTCATCCAGGTAGGGAGGATGATTTAAGGTCAAAAAGTTCCTCAAGAAGTGGAATTTTTGAAGCCATATTGTTCTTCTGAACCATAAGCCCTGGGACAGATCAGAGTGGAGAAAAGTGATTTTACCTGGAAACTAGTTGGAAGATCATTGCGCCTCCCCTACTTACTTTCTTCACATGGGAAGCACTGTGGGAGAGGATTTTTACTTTTAGTATCCTTCAGAAAGAAGGGGTATTACAGGTGTTCTATGTTTGAAGAGCAGGCCAAGAGATTCATATTCTCATAAACTGTAACTGCCCTGAAATCTTTGGGCTTATGCAGCAGCTATGATTGGGATTTAGTTGGTAGTAGACGGGCTATAAGTGTGGAGCTGTGAGCTTGGAAAGGAATACAAAGTCACAATTTAAGGAAGAAACTCATATAGCTGATTCCTCTTGACTATTTTTGGGTTGATGTGGAATGAAAAATACAAAAGAGATTTTTGAGTGCACAGAACTTTCGATCAATAGTATTAAAGATAATTGGACTAAACCTCTGTATTTTTTTATGAACAGGCAGCATTTTGTTACTACCAGGCTGCCATTGACTTTGTTGTTTCTTTTGTAGTGCAAGCCTAGCTTCTATACTCATGCTGCACCCTTTTTTCTGCCCTTAGTGGTTCTTTTTCTTTTTCCTATTAAAAAAAAAACAAAAAAAGGCTAAAACCTCCTAGTTGGATTCTTTTGTGAATGATGCATTTTGTCACTTAACATTTCGATTTTGGTCATTGCACCATTAGGTTCACATAACGTAGGTCAGCATTATGGTTAAAATAATTGCTGTAAACTTAACTAGTTTTTCTTTGGTAAATACAACAATTTATTTGTACTTTAATTCAGCTAAGATGGTTGAGGCGGTTAAATTCTTAGTTTAAAAGGTTGATGGATTCAGGGTCATCCAGAACTACTAAATTGAACTTTGCTTTTGAGAAGCTTAGGCTTCACCATTTAAATTAAACTTTTTTTTTTTTTTTAAAAACAATTTATTGACTTCGTAAAATTATTGTTATTTTTAAATTATTGAATTGTTTAATAAAATTATTAGTTTTATTTCAAATTACATTTTGAACCAAAAAAATTGTGCTTTGTAATTGTTCTTTCTATTTAAGGTTTTAAACTTGGATCTGAGAAGCATACAACAGAAGTTATGGTAAAGAAATCTGGTGCTTTATGGGTGACTTCTGGTATTGAAGGATTAGCTTTGCTAAAGACAACCAAGGTAAACTCATGGTTTATTCAGCATACTCCATATCATATATATTCTCATTTTTTTATATTTCTTTTTTCAACTGAGTTGCTATATCATTGGGGTGACAAACACACATCCTATACTCTTTTTTTTTTTATCAGTAAATGGTAAATTATATTGATCAAAGGGATATGTACAGAGTAACTCTGGGCATACCCCGAGCAACAAGGCCAAAGCTCCAATCAAAACAAGCATCATCAAAACTAGGAAAAAACCTAGAACAAGTACAATCAAAACCTGGGTATACCCAAGGCACAAAGGCTTAAGCAAGCAGCATCAAAACTAGGAAAAACCTAGTAACAAGTACAATCAAATCTGGGTATACCCAGAGAACAAAGGGAACACAAGATCAATAGACCTCAAGGAGGCCTAGACCCCTTATTCCTATTCTTACTTTTCACAGGATGAACACACCATCCTTGCACCATATCATCCCCTTGATTTTTGCCACCAACCGTAGCCACAAGGGGAGCTTTTCCTTTATCCTTACTCTTTTCAGCTACATCCTTACCATGCAAAGAGAGGGGAAATTTGCTAAGGTCTCTTACTCCATGATTTTCCGTATCAGGAAGAGAGACTTTATCTTTATCCTTAATTCTTTCCAAATTCACTCTCCCCTTGTATGGCAGAGGTAGCATTAGTCTTTACTGTTTCTTTGGACCCTGCAGCGTTTGAACCACCACAAGAGCTTTTAATCTTACCACCATCTTCCACTATCTTCACTTGGATGTCATTGGTTTTACAAGAGTCCAAGCAAACATTCCATGACCCCTCATTGATGGTAGGACCTTTCTTCTTTTTACCTTCATTCTGATCTTGTTCTTTCTTATTTTTGTAGTTCACTTCTGCATGACCAAGTGTCGCGGTCCGACTATTTTCACACCGTTGTGAAGGGCCGTGCGGCACTAGCTAAAGCACTCTTGTTTAACTAGCCAACCTATCGTTTACCAACATTCATCCATGAAGCACTTTCATTAGCATTCATTCAAATAGCAGCGAAAATAGTAATCAATTCATGAAAGCCGTGGCAAGCAAGTAGTAAACATTGAAGCAAACGTAATTCATTAACAAATCCTCCGTTGACATGGTGTACTTAGCGAGGGAGGCAAGTAGGCTAAGTACGTTGACAATTGCTAGTGAGTTTTACAATGACTGATGAACACTCACCCTCCCTTAAAGAGGTTTTTATGTAATTATCATCCTGACACTAGGAAACATCAAAGTGACCGAGCAGTCATACTGCCTTATTTGGCATACAAAGACACTACTAGTAGAAAATAACCCTACACTAGTATTTACATGATAGAAACCCATCCCAAGCACACGAGATAAGCGGTCACAGGCAAGCATAATGCCCTGAACAAGCTTAACTCGTGACATTCTCCCCCACTTATGCGGTCGACGTCCTCGTAGACTTTGGCGGTAGGTACAACCGTTGATTATCTTCCACAGAAATCCAGCTGATTTCTTTGTCATCAAGGAATTTCCACTTCACTAGGAACTTCCGCTGCTTCTTCCTTAAGGATATGAACTTTCTGTCTGCAAGGATCTCTTCAACATCATGTCTGTCAGGTTGCACTGTCTTCAACTCTACTCTATTAGACTGACTTTTGCTTAGGTCATTGGTGTTAGCGTTGAATGGCTTGAGGCAGCTGACATAAAACTGCGGTCTTCTCCCCTTATCTGCTCACTTCTTCATTTGCTCAGAAGCTTTCTTTAGATAGGCTTAGGCAAACTCTACATTCTGTCTCCCTTCACTGGTGAAGATGTACGCCTTGGGACTCTTTCGTCTGTACAGCTTACTCACTGTGTGAGGTAACAATGGCAGCTGGCCTGTAACAAGCTTAAAAGGGCTCTTGTTGGTTGTTGAACGCCTTTGGGCGTTGCCACAGAACGGAGCCACATCAAGTAGTTGCACGCCATTCTTGTGGTTGTTGTTGACACAATGGCACAAGTATTCATCTAGTAGCTCTCTGAATCTCTTCATCTGTCTGTCTATCTGTCGGTGATAACTCGAAGAGATGTCAAGATGTGACCTGAAGATCCTGAAAAACTCTGTCAAGAAGTTGTCAGTGAACATTAAATCTTGGTCACAAATAATAACTTGAGGAACACCCCTATGTTTCACAATAGTCACAAGGAACAATTGTGTCGTCTCCTCTGCCAAACAGTACTTTGGTGTGGTCCTGAAAGTATCATACTTCTTCCGCTCCCCCTTGTCTTGTTGGCAAGTGAGACAAGTTTTGGTATAATCAACCACATCATCCCACGTGTGCGGCCTATAATACCTCCCCAATAGTCTGTCATTGGAGTCATTCTCCGCGAATGCCCCTCAACAAACTTCTTGCAGTATTTAGTAAGGCCAAGAAAGGAACGCAACTCCTTCACTGTCATGGGGATCTTTCATTCTTGAATCATCCTTACCTTCTCCATACCCCTCCGGATACGACCTTGTTCAACCACTTGACCAAGGAATTTGTTGCTCCACCGAGCGAAAGAGAAATTCTCCTTCTTCACATCCAGACTGTTTCCCCTCAGCCCGTCGAACACCTTCCGTAGATGCTCTTCATGTTTCCTTTGAAACAACACCGATGCACCCAATGGTGTTTTGGAAGGGCGAACACATCCCGCTTCCCATTCATGAAGTTGTTTCCCCAACTCTACTATCTCAAGAGGCGCAATCTGACATGGCCCTTTAGCAGATGGTTTCACTCCTGATAACAACTGGATCTTATGCTCCATAGTCCGTCGTGAAGGCAAATTGTGAGGCAGCTTATCCAGCAACACCTCCTTATCCTCATCCAACACTACTTGGATGGTTGTAGGCTCCATCTCTTGGCCTACTTCTTTGTCTACCACCACTGTGGCTAGACGTGTCTGCTCATCTTGACCCAATCCCTCATTGAGTTGTATGGCTGAAAAGGACTTCCCGTCGTCTCCTTTCGTTGCAAAGACTTGCACCATGCACGAGTGATCTCCCATCAAACATAAGGAACCAGCTGAAGGCATCAGCACTGCCCTCGTCCCCCTTAGGAACTCCATTCCTAGAATGACTGGAAAGTCATCCAATGACACCGCTGTGAAATTCGCATGACCTTCCCACTGTCCAAGCTTTACAGTAACTTGCTGGGCTACTCCCAGAATAGGCTGGGCTACAGAGTTAACTGCTTTCATGCGTCCTGTATCCTTCTCTAAGGATAAGTTGAGTCTCCATGCTTCCAACTGCGAAACAAAATTATGAGTAGCCCCCATATCCACCATAGCGCGAGTACTCTTCCCATTTATCCTCAAGTTCGCAAACATTAACCCTTTTGCTCGTGTAACTTTCGGTGTTTTTTCTTGCTTTTCCAATGCGCTCACCAGCCGCACTAAACCCACCCTCGGGGCATCATCCTCTTCCTCCTCACTTTCCACCCCTTTTCTCGAAGTAGAAGCTTGTAAGGCATTGAGTACTCTCTTGTGTTGACACTCACTCATTTTGTGAGATCCACCACACAAGTAGCACGAAATTTTACTCTTCCCCTTTCCATTGGGTGTGTTGAACCCTTGAGACGACGAAACTTCTTTTGAGGTTGATGATTTGGAGTCGGCTCCCCCACTCTTGGGTTTGCCATTCTTGAAAGACTTTCCACTGTTTCCCTCTCCGGAAAATCGTTTGGACGAAGCAGTATCATCACCAGCATAGTCAGTCAAGCGTTCTGTAGCCACTTGTGCAGTTGACAAGTCTTGAACTCTTTGCCTATGAAGTTCAGTTCTTGCCCGCGGTTTCATCCCCTCTGGAAAATAGAACAACTTATCCTTCTCCGACATATCTCGAATATCCAACATTAAAGCAGAAAATTGTTTCACATATTCCTTGATTGACCCCGTATGCTTGAGATCTCTCAGTTTTCTCCTTGCATTATACTTAACATTTTCAGGAAGAATTGGGCCTTGAGCTCTTTCTTCAAGTCTGCCCAACTATCGATTACACTGCATCTAGTTTCAATCTCTTGGTACTTGGTATGCCACCACAGTTTAGCGTCACCAACCAAGTACATGGTCGCAGTATCCACCTTTGCCTGTTCTGAGGCCATCCTCATAGCGCGAAAGTACTATTCTACATCAAACAAGAAGTTCTCTAACTCCTTGGCATCTCGGGCACCCCCATACGTCCTGGGTTCTGGTACCTTGGTCTTGCTAACTCCTGGAGTGTTGGAGTTCTCGATAGCAAGAACCATCAGATTCACCTTTGCATCTAGATCAGACATCCGCGACTGCAAAGTTTCAACTGCATGACAAAAGTTCTCTGACATGTTGCCTATCAAACCTGCTTGATGTTTTTGTGATCTCATCACTTCATCAACAAGTTCTCTCATCTGGGCCACCTCCGCGGTCATAGTGTTGGTTGTTGTTGTCTCAACCTGTGCTTCCAACACGCTGATCCTCTCAGCAGTGTTTGGTGCCATGGTCACTTACCAAAGCTTTCCAAATCCAATAACGAAGGCAATTGAATTCACGTAGCAACTCAACCTTGGGCTTCGAAGCCAAGTGTCACCGACTTAGCTCTGATACCAAGTGTCACGGTCCGATTATTTTCACACCGTTGTGAAGGGCCGTGCGGCGCTAACTAAAGCACTCTTGTTTAACTAGCTAGCCTATCATTTACCAACATTCATCCACGAAGCACTTTCATTAGCATTCATTCAAATAGCAGAGGAAATAGTAATCAATTTATGAAAGCCGTGACAAGCAAGCAGTAAACATTGAAGCAAACGTAATTCATTAACAAATCCTCCGTTGACATGGTGTACTTAGCGAGGGAGGCAAGTAGGCTAAGCACGTTGACAATTGCTAGTGAGTTTTACAATGACTGATGAACACTCACCCTCCCCTAAAGAGGTTTTTATGTAATTATCATCTTGACACTAGGAAACATCAAAGTCACCGAGGAGTCATACTACCTTATTTGGCATACAAAGACACTACTAGTAGAAAATAACCCTACACTAGTATTTACATGATGGAAGCTTAGCTCGTGACATCAAGCATGCTACAGAACTTATAGAATTTAGGCACATTCTCATAAGACACCTCCTGACTGAAAAACTGACCATTAGGCAGACGGATTCTCACACTACTCTTTAGTTCTTTAGCAACATCAATCTCTACCAGCGCCTTGGCAAAGGAAATACTTTCCCTGTTGGTTGTCAGTTTATCTACATGAACTGGTCGTCCCAAAATAGAACAAATCTTCTTAAGAGCATTCAATGTCCATAATTCAAGGGGAAGATTTTTCAACTGAATCCAAACAGGCATAATGCTCAATTGCTCATTATTAAACTGAAACATGGTAGGCAACCTTTTAAGAAACAAAGGTCGTCCAAATGCAAGATAAGGACCACCTTGCAACACATGAAACATGTCCTCCTCTTTGCAAAACTTGAAAATAATCCAACCACTCTTATGATGAAAAATCTCAGCCTTAACATACCAAGATTCAACAATCACATTGAGAGCAGCTTTACCTGGAAATTTGCCTGCAAAGTAACCTGCTAAACAAAACTTCCACTTCGCTTCAGGATCAGCCAAGTCCTTATCTTCAATAAGTGCCTCTTCACCACCCAAATCAAAGACAGGGGGAGCACCACAATTTTCTTGGTGTCTGTTCATAGCAAACAATTCAGCCCACGACACCATCTTGTCCCCTTTCATGAAGAACTCTTTCTCCCCTCCTTTTTGTGGCATTCTGACAAACGTATTAGCACCATTTGTGCCCACTTTAACACCCTTTGTGTCATTCTGTCGAGCATTTGGTGCACTGGTAACTCTGTTAATGTTGATAGTGCTAACAGCAGCAGCCTCACCACTGTTACTAACCAACGCCTTACTGGCAATGCCTTTACCCACCACACCATCTTGATAAGCATCATTGCGGTTTTCTTTCAAGCCCATAGCATTCTGTTTTTCAAGATTTTGGCAAGCCTGAGCTTTGTCATCACAATCTGAGCCATCGGAAGAGACTTCTGTACCCTGCGTAGCAGAAGCTTGCTTCTAAATTTCTGAACTTGCTACACCCTTTGCAGCATTTGGACGAACGACTGGAGCCCAAACCTTTTTACTCAAGTGAACTTTGAATCCCAGTTCCTTAGTGACATTTTTTCGAACACCTGGTGCATGCACACCTGAAGCACACACACCAGACCCAACTGAAACAGGAACGACACCTAAGGAATTTTCCTTCCCATCGGGTTGATCCCCTTCAAATCTTCAGACTCACAATCAGTGGACGTACATTCCATTTGTTCTTCATCATTTCCATCCAGATCATCAGAGGACGAATCCCGTGGGATCTGTTCACAATCTCCATCAGATTCATTTTCAGTTTCATATTCAGAAGTAGCTTCTTCACTGCGAGACTCGGAATCTACCTCCTCCATCTTCGGTTTGCTACAGGAAGCAGTATTACCCACTCCCGTAGCCTTCTGCAAATTCATATCTGAATTTTCCTTCTGCAATTTCAGATCTGAAATTTCCTTAGCATTTGAGACGATTTGAGAAATGCAAACTGGGTTTACAATCTCAGTGACTCTTTCTTTATCTTCTGAATCATCAGGGGAAGCTTCCTTCTACTTCAAAGATGAAAATCGGTTGGCGACTGCAGAGAGTCTCCCAACCTCCTTATGAATCTGTTGAATATTTTTTCCTGCCCGAAGGGAACGGTTACCACCATTATTTGCGATGAAATCAAGGGCAGTAAACTGTTTCTGAGGTGATAGACTTCCAATATTTGGGAAGGCACCAAATCTGGTTTACTTTTCGTACCCAATTTCTACAAAGCAAATTTAAAATAGAGGGTTGGAAGCGTGGCTTGTGATCATGATGAATGAAAATGTTTTTGGGTCTAGCTGAGTATTTCTCCCCTGCCACTCTTGCTACTTCATCTTCCATAGAGAAATGGATTACCATCTCATTTGCTGCCGTTATGTCATTTCAATAAATGCATAATAAATATGTTTTTTTACTAAAAAATTTCAACGAATATACATTGTATAAGTGAAGAGAAATATACTAAAGATGGCCACCTAGGTGGTGCCGATTCATTAGATAAGACTGTCCCAGCATGTTCTGGGTAGTGTCAGTATGGGGACGTTATATGTTCTCTCCTACTGCATGGACACAAGCATAAGAGGCTGTGGAGGTTGCTTGCTCTCTTGTTAGGTTCTCTAATGTTTCCAGGGAAATATTCAATTGTTAAGAGAAGCCTAAATGATCATACTGAGTGATAGATTGGCATATTCTTTCTGTTTCTTTTTTTTTAAATTTTTTTTTTTTGTGCTAATATATTTTGTTTACCATATGTTCTCTTTTCCTTAATACACTTCTGTTATTGCTTAAAAAATTTTTAATTTTAGTTAGCATCTACTATAATCTCAAATGATGCTTGCAAAACTAAAATGTACTCATGATGCACTTGTTCATCCCAGATTAATGCTCACCTTGGAGTTTTGCTTTTTGAACAGTCAGGTTTTGAAGGATTCATCAGGGATAATTACACAATTTTACCTGAAACACAAGAGAGGATGCTGGCAACAGAGGTCACTGCATCATGGAGGTGTACATATTTTTCATCATGTTGGTGGAAAGATAGTGAAAACTGACAGTATAATAATTTCTTTGTCTTGGTTTTGGAGTAATTTGCTCCCAGCATTTAATTTTTCTACAGTATATTGGTTGTAGAGGAGTATATGAGATAAAGAACTTTCTGAGAATGCAGATACGCTTTTGAATCTCTTTCAAACATCCCTCAAAACCCACTTTACTTCTCCGAGCAATACTCAAACATGAAGAAGGTTTTGGTTGACACGTTCTTTGGTGCTCCGAAAGAGGGAGTCTACAGTCCATCCGTTCAAAGCACTTTGTATCAGATGGCAAAGGCTGTTCTTAGCAGGTATGTCTCTCCAACTCAGGCACACATGCATGTGCACACACTGACACACATACAGGTACGGAATCATATTGCAGAGTCCATCTGCATGTTTTATATTGAATCTTGATTGTTGATGTTTTCAGGTGCCCACATGTATCATCGATCCAACTAAAAATGCCAAATCTCCATTTCCTACCTGTTAATCTCTCAAGCAAGGATAATCCTACTATTGTAAAGGTAAGATTTCTTATTTTTTCTTATTAACACACGAGGAAAAGGATAAAATGACAGAAGCAGAAGAAAGAAAGAAAAAGAGTGTGATGAATTATCAGTGGAAATATGTTAAAATTGACAAAAAATTTGTACAGAGATCAACTTACAAAGAGCCAAACAGTAAAAATTTACATGAAATAGGGTTGGTTTTTTTTTTTTTTGGCCATATGGTTGTTGCTTTTATGAGTCTGCCAGTTCAATCCTAGCCATGATTGTTTAATTAAATTAATAAATTTTCCAATACCGAATATTTGCTGGGGCGCCCCCTACGAGTGATGTATTGCAATTGTACCACAAGTGTAGCAAAAAGTGGGCGAGGGTGGGCTAGGTCGTCTTGTGTCATGGGCCGACTATTTTCACACCTTTGTCAAAGGGCTGTGCGGTGTTATCTAAAGCACTCTTGTTTAACTAGCCAACTTATCGTTTATCAACATTCATCCACGAAATACTTTCATTAGCATTCAATCAAATGGCAGTGGAAATAGTAAGCAATCATGAAAGCAGTGGCAAGCAAGCAGTAAACATTGAATGTACGCAATTCATTAACAACACCTCTGTTGACATTGTGTGTTTAGCGAGGGAGGCGAGTAGGCTAAACACGTTGACAATAGCTAGTGAGTTTTACAATGACTGATGAACACTCACCCTCCCCTAAAGAGGTTTTTATGTAATTATCATCCCGACACTAGGAAACATCAAAGTGACCGAGGAGTCATACTGCCTTATTTGGCTTGCAAAGACACTACTAGTAGAAAATAATCCTACACTAGTATTTACATGATGGAAACCCATCCCCAGCATACGAGACAAGTGGTCACAGGAAAACATAATGTCCTGAACAAGCTTAGCTCGTGACACTCCCCCACTTATGCGGTCGACTTCTTCGTAGGCTTTGGCACTAGGTACACTTCAACTTTGTCCACGAATGATTGCATATCTTCCGCTGAAATTCAGCTAATTTCTTTGTCATCCAGGCATTTCTACTTCACTAGGAACTTTTGTCGCTTCTTCCTTGAGGATATGAACTTTCTGTCTGTAAGGATCTCTTCAACTTCACGTCTGTCAGGTTGCACTGTCTTCAACTCTACTCTGTTGGACTGACTTCTGCTCAGATCATCGATGTTGGTGTTGAACGGCTTGAGGCAACTGACATGAAGCTGCGGTCTTCTCCCTTGATTTGCCCACTTCTTCATTTTAGTAGAAGCTTTTTCCAGATAGGCTCGGGAAAACTCTGCATTTTGTCTCTATTTTTTTGGTGAAGATGTACGCCCTAGGACTCTTTCCTCTGTACGGCTCGCCTACTGTGTGAGTATTAGTGACTGCTGGCTTGTAACAAGCTCAAAAGGGCTCTTGTTGGTTGTTGAGCTCCTTTGGGCATTGCCACAGAACGGAGCCACATCAAGTAGTTGCACCCAATTTTGGTTGTTGTTGATGAAATGGTGCAAGTATTCTTCCAATATCTCTCTGAATCTCTTTATCTGTCTGTCTGTCTGTCGGTGATAACTCGAAGAGATGTCAAGATGTGATCTGAATATCTTGAAAAATTCTGTCAAGGAGTTGTTATTAAGTCTCGATCAAAAACAATAACTTGGGGAACACCCCAATATCTCACAATAGTCACAATGAACGTACCATACTTCCTCTACTCCCCCTTGTCTTGTTGGCAAATGAGACAAATCTGGGTATAATTAACCACATCATCCTGTATGTGTGGCCAACAATACCTCTTCCCCAGTTGTGTTGTCATTGGAGTCATTCTCCGCGAATACCCCTCAACGAACTTCCTGAAATAGTTAGTAAGGCCAAGAAAGGAATGCAACTCCTTCGCTGTCGTGGGGATCTTCCGTTCTTGAATCATCCTTACCTTCTTCGTACCCCTCCAGATACGACCTTGTTCAACCACATGACCAAGGAATTTGTTACTTTGCTGAGCGAAAGAGCACTTCTCTTTCTTCACATCCAGAGTGTTTCCCCTTAGCCCGTCGAACACCTTCCGTAGATGCTCTTCATGTTTCCTTTGAAACAACACCGATGCTCCTAACGGGGTTTTGGAAGGGCGGACACATCTCGCTTCCAATTCATTAAGCTATTTCCCCAACTTTACTATCTCTGGAGGCGCCATCCGACATGGACCTTTAGCAGGTGGTTTCACTCCTAGCAATAACTCGATTCCATGCTCCACAGTCCGTCGTGAAGGCAAATTGTGAGGCAGCTTATTCGGCAACACCTCCTTGTACTCATCCAACACCGCTTGGATGGTCATAGGCACTAGCTCTTGGCCTACTTGTTCATCCACCACCACCGTGGCTAGATGTGTCTGCTCACCCTTTCTCAATGCCTCATTGAGTTGTATGGCTGAAATGGACTTCCTGTCGTCTCCTTTCGTTGCAACGACTTGCACCATGCACGAGTGATCTCCTCTCAAACATAGGGAACCAACTGAAGGCATCAGCACTGCCCTCGTCCCTCTTAGGAACTCCATTCCTAGAATGACTGGAAAGTCATCCAATGGCACCGCAGTGAAATTCGCATGACCTTCCCACTGTCCAAACTTTACAATCACTTGCTTGGCTACTCCCAGAGTAGGTTGGGTTACAGAATTAACTGCTTTCATGCGTCCTGTATCATTCTCTAAGGAAAAGTTGAGCCTACATGCTTCCAGTTGTGAAACAAAATTATGAGTAGCCCTCGTATCCACCATAGCACGGGTACTCTTCCCATTGATCCTTAAGTCCACAAACATTAACCCTTTTGCTCGTGTAGCTTTCGGTGCTTTCGCCCGCTTTTCCAATGCGTTCACGTGCCGCATTGCACCTACCCTCGGGGCATCATCCTCTTCCTCCTCGCTTCCCACCACTTGTTTCAAAGTGGAAGCTTGTAAGGCATTGAGTAATCTCTTGTGTTGATACTCACTCACTCTGTGAAGTCCTCCACACAAATAGCATGATATTTTACTCTTCCCCTTTACATTGGGTGTGTTGATCCCTCAAAACGACGAACCTTCTTTAGAAGTCGATGCTTTATAGTCGGCTCCCCCACTCTTGGGTTTGCCTTTCTTGAAAGACTTTCCACTGTTTCCCTCTCTGCCAAACCCTTTAGACGAAGCAGCATTATCACCAGTGTAGTCAGTTAAGCATTTTGCATCAGCTTGTGCAGTAGACAAGTGTAGCAACCCTAATTTTTCTTTAACATAAGATGTAATATAATGAATAAATGGTCAACCCGAACCCGTGGGTAATGGGGTCACCTGTCATCCACAGCGGAAACCTAAGCAGCAGTAAAAATAAATTCTCAAACATCCAACCACAAGACATAATTCCAGAGTTTACTATATCATCAAAATACTGTTACTATATACAACCTCCAAAAAGTCAAAATAACACTAGGATCGAATAACAAAAACTCTCGATCCTAGTTCAACGCTTACCCTTCTAGTTGGGAAGCTCCAATCACTCAGCGGCGGCCTTGGCCCGCCGATCTCTCTGGATTTTCTGAAAATCATTTAATGTTCGGGGGTGAGACACTTCTTAGTAAGGGAAACTAAACTAAATACAGCTGTGTGGCAACATGAACATTTAATGCAATTATACATATATAGTACATTCTGTGTATCAGAAAACATTCATCATAATGTATTATGTTCTCATAAACTTTCATATTTATTAATAAAACATAGCATACATAAACATCTGTTATAACTGTAATACTTAAAATATACCCAGGATGAATAGCTAGTTGGTGTCATGTATTACCCCCCATGATGGGTTGTGCAGCCCGAAGGCTGAATCCGACAATGGCTGGCCGACCACTGCCGAATCAAATATGTTTGTAAGTATGATGGGCCTGCCACATCTTGGTCCGGACTGCCAGGTGGACGTCCACACTCTACTGAAAGTAACATCGACTATCCATCTCCCATCCCCTCGTGGGATGGTTAGCACTAATCTGATGTAGATATCTGATCTACACATATAGCTACGGTACCGAGCTCCTGAACTGAACTAAACTAACATCCGGATTCTGATAACATATAGTACATGGTAATATAGAATCTTTCATAATTTCATAAGTACGGCCTCGTGCCGATAACATAAATACATTGCCTCGCGCCAAAATCGTTTTAGGTATATATCTATTCTGAAAATAAATCATTTATCATATATTCGTTAAATTCATCACAACATAACTCATCTTTTCATAATACCTGAAATCATGCTTTGTTCGTAAAATTCTTCATATCATAATACATTTCACGTAAAATAATATTCATGCCACACATGTGCTGATAAAAGTCATACTTCATACTCTAAAATCGTGATTTTCTGGCATCTCATACATACATATACACCTTAACATCATAGCAGTATTTTCCCAAATCGTACATTCCATTCGTAATAAACAAATATAACATATGCTTTTATGAAAATAAATTTACTCATAATCAATAATAATTTACATGGAAAATAATTGCTTTAATTTATTCCCTTATCTGGCTACAGAGAAAGCCCCCAAAATATCCTAGGCTAACCCCCGTATGATTTCCTGATCAATATCCTGAAACTCAAAACTCCCAGTATTAAACATCAGTATTTTCATGCATACATCATTTCCTATAATTACCATAGAGTCTAATTTGGCTTAAAAAGCCTTACCTCAACTTAGGGACGATTTCCAACTGCATTTTCCCAACAATCCGCTCCGGCAAACTCATAGAGAACTTCATCAGGAGCGTCGTGGTGACTTCGGATTGTCGATCCGACATATATCCGGCCCAAAAATGATGAGAGAGAGAGAGAGAGAGCAGAAGGGGAGAGAGAGAGGGCGAAGGTGGCTTAAGAATGAAGATAAAAATCGGATTTTTGATATATATAGGGTCAGATTCGTCGACGAGACACGTCACCTCATCGACGAGTCCTTCATTAAATTTGTCGACGAGACTCTGTATTCGTCGACGAAATTCAGAGCAGGAAAAACCCTCTCTCAGTATTTTCTTGTCAACGAATCCTTGTATTCGTCGATGAATTTTTTATTGCCCTCGCCGACGAACCCCTGCATTCGTCGGCGAAGTCTACGGCCTCCTTCTGTTTCTGTTTCTATTTTTCTCCTTTTAATTATTCAATTTCCATTTTTATTCGGGTTGTCACATCAAGTCTTGAACTCTTTGCTTATGAAGTTCAGTTCTTGCCCACAGTTTCATTCCCTCTAGAAAATGGAATAACTTGTCCTTCTCCGACATATCCCAAATATCCAATATCAAAACAGAAAATTGTTTCACATATTCCCTGATTGACCCACCCTGCTTGAGGTCTCATAGCTTTTTTCTTGCATTATACTAAACATTCTTAGGAAAGAATTGGGCCTTGAGCTTTCTCTTCAAGTCTGCCCAACTATCGATTACACAACTTTCATTTTCAATTTCTTTGTACTTGGTACGCCACCACAGTTTGACGTCACCAACCAAGTACATGGTTGCAGTATCCTCTTTCACCTGTTTTGAGGCCATCCTCACAGCGTGAAAATACTGCTCCACATCAAACAAGAAGTTCTCTAACTCCTTGGCATCACGGGCACCGTCATACGTCCTGGGCTCTGGTACCTTGGTCTTGTTAACTCTCGTGGTGTTGGAGTTCCCCATAGCAAGAACCATTAGATTTATCTTTGCATCTAGATCAACCATCCAAGACTGCAAAGTTTCCACTGTATAGCGAAAGTCCTCTGATATCTCACCTAACAAACTTGCTTGATGCTTTTGTGATCCCATCACTTCATCAACAAGTTCCCTCATTTGGGCCACCTTCGCGGCTATAGTGTTGGCTGTTGCCTCAGCCTGTGCTTCTAGCACGCCGATCCTCTCAGCATTATTTGGTGCCATGGTCACTTACCAAAGCTTTTCAAATCCCACAATGAAGGTAACTAAATTCCCGTAGCAACTGAACCTTTACTCTGATACCAAGTGTCACGGGCCGACTATTTTTACACCTTTGTGAAAGGGCCGTGTGGCGCTAGTTAAAGCACTTTTGCTTAACTAGTCAGCCTATCGTTTACCAACATTCATTCACGAAGCACTTTCATTAGCATTTAATCAAATGGCAGCGGAAACAATAAGCAATCATGAAAGAAGTGGCAAGAAAGCATAAACATTGAATGTACGCAATTCATTAACAACACCTCCGTTGACATTGTGTGTTTAGCGAGGGAAGCAAGTAGGCTAAACACGTTGACAATAGCTAGTGAGTTTTACAATGACTGATGAACACTCACCCTCCCCTAAAGAGGTTTTTATGTAATTATCATCCCGGTACTAGGAAACATCAAAGTGACCGAGGACTTATATTGCCTTATTTGGCTTACAAAGACACTACTAGTAGAAAATAATCCTACACTAGTATTTACATGATGGAAACCCATCCCCAGCACACGAGACAAGCGGTCACAGGCAAGCATAATGCCCTGAACAAGTTTAGCTTGTGACACCTAGGTACGGTGTCAAATATGAGAGGGTTCTTGTATTATTATGGACGTGGGCAGGTAAAGAAGCTAGTTCAAGAAATTAGGATTAGATTAGCAACTTGGAATATAGGGACATTTACGGGTAAAAACATGAAATTATGGACACAGTGATTAGAAGAAAAATTAATATAATTTTCCTTCAAAAAACTAAGTGGGTGGGGGAGAAAGTTAGAGAAATTGATAAATTAGGATTTAAACTTTGGTACACTGGAAAAGAAAAACATAAGAATGGAGTAGGAATTATTGTAGATAGAAACTTAAAAATAGCATTGTTGATGTAAACAAAGTAGGGGATAGAATTATAAAAATGAAGATGGTATTAGGCTAAGAGATATTATTAGTGTTTATGCTCCTCAAGTAAGCTTAGCAGAAAATCTTAAGAGACAATTTTGGAAAGATATGGATAGTATTATATAAGGCATACGAGGGACTGAAAAAATATTCATAGGAGATCTGAATGGATGTGTTGGAAGGGATAATAAAGGTTATGAGAGAATACATAGAGGATATGGATATGAAAACAAAAATGAGTCTTGGGAGATGATTTTAGACTTTGCTATGTCATATGATTTTATTGCAATGAATACTTGCTTTAAAAAGAGAGAAGAACACTTAATAACCTTTAAAAGTGGACAAAATAAAAGTCAAATAATTTTTTTTTTTTTTAACTAGGAGGGTAGTCCGATTATCATCAAAGGATTGTAAAGTTATTCCAGCTGAAGGCCTAACCACACAACATAGAGTTTTAGAGTTAAATATATGCATTAAAAAATGGAAGAAAAAGGATAAAATAAACCAATGTAAAAGAACTAGGTGGTAGAACCTAAAGGGAGAAAACATAATAAATTTAAAGATAAAATAATGAAAGATGGGGATTAGACTATAAAGGATGGGATAGATATAAATACTCTTTGGATTAGATTAGCTAGCTCTATTAAAAAGATAGCAAAAAAGATTTTAGGTGAATCAAAGGAAAGATTCTCGAATAGCAAAGAAAGTTGGTGGTGGGATAAAAATGTCTAAAAAGCTGTAAAGACAAAAAAAAATTGGTATAAAACGTGGCAAAAATGTAGAAATATGGATAACTTTGAAAAGTATTAAGAGGCAAAAAAAAAATGCAAAAAATGTCATTATTGAAGCTAAATAAAGATCATTTAATAGTTTGTATAATAGATTAGATACAAAACAAGGGGAAATAGATATATTTGAACTTGCTAAAGTTAGAGAAAGGAAGAGTAAGGACTTAGGAAATATAAAATTTATAAAAAGTGAGGATGATATTGTCTTGGTTAAGGACGAAGACATAAAAGATAGATAGCGAAGTTACTTTAATAAGTTGTTTAATGGATCCCCAAATAGAAGACTTAACTTTAGAATTGACAAATGAGGAAAAGACTAAAAATATAAGATTTATTTGCGAAATTAGAGTTAACAAAGTTAAGTTTGCACTAAAAAAATGAAAAATGAAAAAGTTATAGGACTGAATAACATCCCAATTGAAGTTTAGAAATTCTTAGGTGATAACGGAATTATATGGTTAACCAATTTATTTAACACAATTATAAAAGTTAAAAAAATGTTAGATGAATGGAAAAATACTTTTAACACCTATATACAAAAATAAAGGAGATATTCAAATTGTAATAACTGTCACGGAATTAAATTTATGAGTCATACGATGAAATTGTAGGAAAGGGTAGTTGAACAAAAATTAAGGTTAGAACGAAGGTCTCAAAAAATCAATTTTATACTTGAGAGATCTACCACAGAAGCTATATATCTTTTAAGAAAATTAATGGAAAAGTTTAGGGAAAAGAAGAAGGGCTTACATATGATATTTATTAACTTAGAGAAAGCATATGATAGGGTGTCTTAGGAAGTTTTATGGCGGGTTTTAGAAAAAAGAAAAAAAGGTATATGCAGTATGTATACTGATGTCATTAAGGATATGTACGATGGAGTAATGATTTGTGTATGAACTATAATTGGAGAAATTAGAGAATTTACAATCTCCACAAGTGTACATCAAGGATTTGCTTTGAGCCTTTATCTTTTTGCTTTAATGATGGACCAACTGACTAAGAGCATTCAAAATGAGGTTTCATGGTGTATGTTGTTTGCAGATAATATCGTGTTGATTGATGAAACTAGGGGCAGAGTACATGCTAAGCTAGAATTATGGAGAGAAGCTTTGGATTCTAGAGTCTTTAGGATAAGTAGAAATAAGACAGAACATTTGAAATGTAATTTCAATAATGGTAGGAGGATTTTTGGAAATAAAGTTAAACTTGATGATGATGAAATAAATAGCACTTGTAGATTTTGATACCTTGGATCTATTATGCAAGCTGAAGGAAAAATTAAAGATGATGTAATGCATAGAATCAAAGCAGGTTGGGTAAAATAGAGAGGTGCTTCGAGTGTGCTTTGTGATTGTAGAATGCCCTTAAAATTAAAAGTGAAGTTCTATAAGAAACCATAAGACCAGCTATGCTACATGGATGAAAATGTTGGGTGACGAAGAAACAGAATATCCAAAAAGTAAAAGTTGTCGATATGAGAATATTTAGATGAATGAGTGGTATAACACTGAAAGATAAATTAAAGAATGAACATATTTAGGGTAAGTTAGGTGTAGCTCCTATAGAAGATAAGGTAAGGGAGGGACGACTCAAATGGTTTGGGCACTTGCAACATAAGCCAAATAGTGTGCTAGTGAGGAAGAGTGAGTTAGTTACTATGGAGGGAAGTTGAAGGGTAAGGGTAGACTTAAAATAACTTGGAATGAGATAGAAAAAAAAATTTAATAGTGATGAATTTGTTAAAAAAAATGGTTCATGATCGCATAAATTGGCGGAAAGGATTCGTATAGCCAACCCCACCTAGTGGGACTTAAGGGTTAGTTTTTTTGTTGTTGATGCAGTGCCCTAACATTTTTGAGTTTTCCATGAATTAGATGAGAGTCCAGTTTTATCATGGTGCTATTAGCCTCCCTTGTCTTCGAGCGGCTTACTATTACTAGTTTTCATGTTACATAGAACAACAATTAGCTTGCACATTGTGGTGGGATTTTTTACTTTGCATCTCAATATAAATAAAAAATCATTGCATATGACTGGAAATGGGTTTATGTGCAGGATGTGATAATGAGCATTTCTTCACATATCATAGCAAGATACAATTAAATTTGTGTGCGTGAGAGAGAGAGAGAGAGAGAGAGAGAATCTTATCTTAGTTAACTTTTGTGCGAGGAGATTTTGTAATGTTCTTTCACTCGTGTTGTTGATCAAGAATGTTTTAGAAATATAAAATCTACATGCAGTGAAGAGGATTTTAAATGTTAAAACAATTTATGATAAGTAATGTTGTAGAATAGCCATTTTTATTTTCTTTTATTTTTTATTTTTTATTAAATTTTTTTTATTTTTATCTGAAATATAGAAATTGTTCATAGTTGGAAAAATGTGAAAAGAGACATCATCCACCTCATTGCTGAGGTGGCAAAGTCATATGCTTTGGCTTAGATTAGTTGTCATGCTTGAGGCTTGCATAGAAAAACTGGATCCTTTTCTTCCATGAATGAGTGCAAAAATTTCTAACTAGGAAGCTACCATTGTAGTTTGTCCTCCTTTCAATGTGGAACAGTTGTCAGTAAGGCTAACTTAAAAGACCTGTGGAAAGTCATCAATGTTTGTGCTATAAATGGAATCATAGTACAGGGAACTGTGATCACCTATGTCTTTTTATATTTTTGATATGCATTTATTTATGCGTTCAATGAGCATGGTTCATTTCTCCAATGTCTATGTATTGTACTGTGAAGACATCTGTCATGCATTTTTGTTTGGATATTGAATTGACCGATGCATTGAATTAGCATACACATGTTTGTGTTTATAGCACCTGCACGTGTATAGACACTTCAGAAACAGGTTTGAAGGGCTAGAAATAATTGCAAAAGCTAGCCCCTCATAATGTCATGTTTTACTGTTCAGAGTTTGAATCCTATGCATTTTGTATCATGTTCTGTTCAAATTAGCACTTTTAGATTCAAAGCTCAAATGCCATGCTTCGAAGCACAGTAAGGTTCTATCAATACAAAATTTAATTATAATAATTATGCAGCTATAACATCAAACATGAATTATTTGTTGCTTTTAACTGAAATGGGATTTTTGGCTATGCCTATGCATCCCTATGTTGATACTTGTCTTTGAAGCTTATACTGTGTGAGCAGCAAAGAATTTCCTGATACATTATATTTGATGGGTTTTGCAGTTCAAGGATGATGTGTATTTGCCAACTGATGAACCACATGGATCAATTGAAGCTAGCTTGAGCCGCTTCCAGTCAAAAATGTAGTAGCAGTTGTCTTGTACATTAAAAAGATTCTGCCAAAATACAGCCTGGTCCATCCCTGACTTTTAATGTTTTTTTAGCTGCAATTGTGTATTTTCCTCTTCATGGTTTATAAATGTTGCCGAAAATAAAAGGCTGTAATTTAAACTGTAAAATGCAATGGGTCATTGTTTTAAGACTCGCAAACAGTTTTTTTTTATCCATAGGCTATATGTTCTTTGAGTCCTGTTGCTGCCCAGCTCCTGGTTGGAATTGACATCTCAGACTTTAAAATGAGCAAGATTATGCACAAAGAGCGTTCAAATGACACGTTAAAAATAAGGATTTTAAGTGGCTGGAGCTTATAATTCTTGCTATTCCATGGCATGATTAGGAAAAACATCTTGCCAGGACTGATCATTCATTTTACATCTTGGAAAACAACAGGGATATGGCATGGATGGCAAGCTGACCAACCCCAAATGTGTGGTTGGAATGGTTAAAGCTATTATGTATTTAGCTGGCAGACAATGCAAGCATCATATGCTTCAATTTGACTACTCATGATTTCATCCAAAAATAGAGGCTTCAATGCTGCCTGCCTATCAAGAGAGAGAGAGAGAGAGAGAGAGAGAGAGAGAGAGAGAGGTTTATGCCACTGCATGCGAAAAAGTCCATCTTTTCACCAAGGACACCCATAAGCAACAGTTTTCACTAAACTTTTCAAACAACATTCTCAAATGAAAAGGCTCCTAAAATGACCCTTATGAATCATGATGCAAAGTCATGCCATTGAGTCATAATTTCTGGATCACGTGATCAAGGAACATCCAGTAAGTTAGAGAAATGTAGCCACAGCAATACCAAAGGAAACAAAAGAAGAGGACGGAGAGGTCTCGAATTGCTAAGGAAACATAAAAGAGGGCAGTGAGGTCTCGAATTGATCTTTCAAAACACAGGTCAGATGCTTAGAATTGTTTAGAATGGCTTAATGTTTTACTGTCAACACAAGGATATAATCTCAAAATTAGACAGAACATTGTTATTAATGCATTCTGTTGCTGTTTTCATCAAATAAATATGTATTCAGAAACTTATACTAGTTGCAGATCTTTCTTTAAGCTACTCAAAGAATGACAATCATCTTTGGCAAGATCTCAAGGATGACCATTAAATGAGCACTGAGGATCGTCACCATTGCGTGACCTAATTTACCGTGGTGACCTAGTTTACCACTGAAATGCAAGATTCTTCACCCCAAAAACTCCTTTTATTTTTTAAGCCCAACTGGCTGAAATGAAAACCAAAACTCTCAAACTCACAACCATTCTCCTACTCACATGCAAGAGCATTTCCTCAGGGTAACAGAAGCACCAAGCAGTAGGTACACATGCACAGGCCACCATAAAGACCACAGAGAAAGAGGAAAGCAACTCAATCTAATGCTTGGAGTGAGTTGTTTCCTGATCAGCCATTTCGGTGTGTGTGCACGCGCAAGTGTGTATGTGTAATCACATAAAACTTTCCTACAAGTTCAATAACTAGGAAAAAAAAAAAGAGAGAGAGAGAAAGAAATAGGCAATAGCATGGCGAACTGAATGCAAATGATACATTATAATTTCAATTTCCCAGAAGTGCTACTGCTACAACTTTACAAAACCAAGTGCTCACTTCTCAAGTTCTAGGTTCTATGAACAACAACAATTGCAAATTAACAAACAATAGTAAAACATCAGTCAGCAAAACTGTGACGGAGAAAACCAAAAGCTAATGGCAAAGGAACAGAGTTTTTTTGAAGTGTTCAGTGATTGATATGATGATCATAAGAAAGAAAACACAAGTTACCATCCTTGAGCAGCTGAAAGAGCCATTACTTTGTTCTTCCTATGTTTCACTTCAACTTCTCTGCCTCATTCGGTGTTCTATTATTTACAGTGGGCAAAATGAAGGATAAATCATGTCTTCAATTTAGGGGCTCAAAACACCATTACCACATCTGTCTAGTCATTGCCCAGCCACACTCAGGATGACGAACACAAAAGCTTTAGTCCAATCAAAAGTTGAACAACATCGTCTAAGGCTCTCTTTCTTGCAATTTCTCAATTACAGTGTCTTTCAGAGAAAGACCATCAAGAATATCATTTTCTGTATCAGCCTGAAGCTCTTTGAACATTGCCATTACCTGTATCATGGTAGGCCGCCGAAATGGCCTGTCATCTAGGCACTCGAAGGCAATTCTAAGGTACTGGAACAATTCAGCTTCACCAGATTTACGTGTCATCAATTCGGGGTCCAGTATCTCGTAACTTCTCTTCTCTCTATGTAGCTGCTTTGCCCACCCAACAAGGTTTGTATCATCACCAAACTCAGATGGGTCTATTGGCTTCTTGCCAGAGAGAAGCTCCAACAATATGACACCATAGCTGTAGACATCACCTTTGGTTGTGCACCTAAAGCTTTGATAGTACTCTGGGGGAACATATCCAGGAGTTCCTGCAAGGGTGCTCACACTAAGATGTGTGTCCAAGGCATTCACTAATCTCGCCATGCCAAAATCAGAGACCCTAGCCTCAAAGTTCTCATCTAGAAGAACATTGCTAGATTTCATGTCACGGTGAATAATGTGAGGTATGCAGCTATGGTGAAGGAATGCAAGACCTCTAGCTGATCCTATGGCAATCTTCTTTCTTGCTGCCCAGTCAAGCCCTAGGGTCTTTCCTTTGGCACTATCATGAAGAACAGTGTCCAGGCTCCCCCACCTCATGTACTCATACACAAGAAGCCTCTCCTCTCCAATCTTGCAGTAACCGAGCAAGGGAACCAGGTTTCGATGCTTGATTTTCCCAATAGTTTCCATTTCCGCCATGAACTCTCTGTCTCCCTGACCTGTGACATGAATTAGTTTCTTAATTGCAACAACACAGCCATCTCTCAATTGTGCCTTGTAGACCTCACCAAAACCTCCGGTTCCAATCAAGCTGTCAGCACTGAAACCATTGGTAGCTTCAAGCAAATGGGCAAATGTTAGCTTCCGCAACGGTTTCTCGAATGTGGCAACATTGATGCTCAGAGGCTCTGGAACACCAGAAAGCTTCCAGCTGCTGCTACCTGAAGTTGGAAGGCTTTCTATGTATTTTTCCCTCTTTTCCTCTTTCTGCTGGTGCTTCTTCACTCGGTACAGAGCTAATGTAAGCCCAAGGATACACATGATGAAAAATGCAATGCCAATGATCACCCGTGCTTCCACTGATTGCTTGTCAGATGGTGGTTTGAAACTCGGCATATGGCTTCCTGATCCACACGGGGGCAGCGGTACTCCACAAAGGCCAGAATTGTTCTCATATCTGGATGCTGGGAAAGTGGTCAGTTGACCTCCAGAAGGAATGACACCGGAGAGGTTGTTGTTCGACACATCAAGATCACTAAGAAAAGAAAGATCCCCCAGTGACCCAGGGACATACCCTTGAAGATCGTTATGAGAGAGATCTAAAACGCCAATGGCCTTCAAACCTCCAAAAGTGGCAGGAATGGTTCCAGTCAGCTGGTTGTGTCCCAAGTTCAGAACATGCAAATAGCTGATGGACCCAAAATCCTCGGGGATGGTTCCTGTCAAGGAATTGTAGGAGAGATCAAGATATATCATACTGCCATTGCTGGTGAATGTGTAAACTGCCTGACCAGAGTAAATTCTAGTCAATGGACAAGAGTGGACAAGAGGAAAACTTTCAAGCGTCGCTTCACGGATCCCCTCAAATTCAACCAGTCCTCCAGCACCTCTGCAAGACGTTCCACCCTCATTTCTCACAAATGCAAACTGCTTCCCAGAAACGCCTCCAGGCATGACCAGGCTAGCTTGGTCCGCAAGCTCCGGCGGCAGAGGTCCAGACAGATTGTTGCTATTCAAATCAAGCCAAATGAGGCTCCGACAGTTGCCAAGCTCTGGTGGGATAGCTCCGGTGAGCGAATTGTTACCCATTTGGAGGATAGCAAGGTTAAGGAGATTTCCAATGCCAGCAGGAATATCTCCAGTCAGCCTGTTGCTGGAAAGTGATATCCATATCATGTTGGTGCAGCTGGCAATGGACAGTGGAAGGCTTCCGGTTAGAAGATTGTTGTTGAGAATCAGAGTCTCTAGGTTACCTCCATTGACACAAATGCCTTCTGGGATACCACCTGTGAGCTTGTTTGCCCACATAACCAAATCAGAAAGATTCGGTAAGGTCCAAATTTCCGAAGGGATCGAACCGGTCAGGCTGTTGAAACTCAGATCAATAGTCCTCAGACTCTTGCAGTTTCCGAGCTCCGAAGGCACACCTCCTGAGAGGTAATTGTTTGGTAGAAGTATCTTTTCCAATGCTAGGAAGTTTGGGGAAGAACAGAACCCAGCTGGAATGTTCCCAGTGAAAGCATTGGCACCCAGATGCAACACCTCAAGTTTGGTACAATTGGTGAGAGACATTGGCACAGAACCACTTATGTTGTTGAATGGCACATACAGATATCTCAGACTTGGGAGCTTACTTACAACAGTAGTGAGGAAATTTCCAGATAGCTGATTGTTTCCCAGGTTTAAACTCTGTAAAATCAAACACGAAGCAAAGCTCGGCGGCAACCCACCAGAAAGTTTGTTCGCCGAAAGATCCAACTCCTGGAGAGTCCCACAAGCCTGTCCCAACTCCGGAGGAATGTCACCGAAAAACTGATTGTGGGCTAGATATAGCTTCTTCAAATTTTTGAAACTTGCCAAAAATTCACCCGGGATCTTGTTCTGCAGCTGATTATGGGCGAGGTCAAGAGTCTCGAGAAAATAACATTTTCCCAGGCTAGTTGGAAGTTCAGAACCAGTAAGACTGTTCTGCGACAAGTTAATTAAAGTGAGGTTGTTGCACTGTCCAAAATCAAGGTTTGAGAATTTTCCTGAGAAGTTGTTCTGGGAGAGATCCAGATGCTTGAGAGATGCCGGGGAATCCGCCACAAATCTTGGTGGTATCTCCCCTGAAAGTAGATTAGAGGAGAGGTCAAGGATTGAGAGGCTTTTGCAGGAAGAAAGAGAAGAACCCAGTTCGCCGGTGAGTTTGTTATCGGAGAAATTGAGCAGATTCAGGTTCTGGCAGCTAGAGAGAGAGTAGTTCAGGAGAAAAGAATCAGAAATCTTGTTGCGAGAGAGGTCAAGCTGCAGGAGAGAAGGACCAAAGTGGAGATTTCCCCCGGGAATCGAATTCCTTGAGAGATTGACATAAGCCAAACGATCACAGGAAAAGAAAAAGGATTTCGCCGGAAGATGGTCGGAGAAATTGTTCGAGGACAAATCCAGGGTCTCGAGGGCGCAAGAGCCGCCGACGGGGGCTGAGAGATCGCCGGCGGAGAAATGATTCCCCTGCAGATGAAGACGCTGGAGAGCCGGCAAGCCGGCGAGGTAAGGAAGGTGGAGGCTGCCTGTGAGGCCGGCGTTGCTGAGGTCGATGGCGGCGACGCGGCCGTCGGGAGAGCAAGAAACGCCTTGCCACGAACAGGGACTGCGAGAGCCGGAGACCCAGTTGGTCAAAAAGCCATTTGGATCAGACTGAACAGAGTATTGCTTGAAACCCAACAGCCCCATTACTTCGCCATTGCTGCTCTGCTCTGAAGAGAGTCCTCTGGTTTCCGTTGTCTTCATCAGGAAACGAAAAAGAAGCCAAAACAAAAGTACCATTCTCTCCTGTATCTTCATTTTCTTGTTTTCTGATCTTTCTCTCCTGTCTTCTTCTCAAAATTTCATCAAACAAGATTTCTACTCCTCCTCTCTACTGCTCTCTCATCATTTTTTTTTGCTAGATGATACAAAGAACTCTAAACAACACCTTCTCAAAATTTCATCAAACAAGCTTCTTCTTCTTCTTCTTCTTCTTTTTCCTCTTTCTTCTTCTAGTGTTTCATTTTCAGATCTGTTCTGGATTCGCTGTTCTCAGTCTACTTTCCCCGCAATTTCTACACAGGATGCCTGCTCGCAGAAGCTGAAATTAAAGTAAAAAGAATAAAATAAAATAATAAGCATAAGAATAGTATAACTGTGGAAGAGAAGTTGGTGAAAATCACTGTCAAAGATGGATTGCTCGAATAGAAAATCAAAACCCAGAAAGCGGCAATGCTGATTATTATAATAAGAAGAAATTAAGTGAATATTATAATAATTACAACAATGGGTAAATCAGGAAGAGAGAAAGAAAATGAAAGGAATGATCTTGAATCTTGCTGGAACGGAATGACCAGGAAAATCATGTGAGGTGGGAGGAGAGAGAGGAAAAAGAGACTACCTGGTGTTATCCCATGTAAGGATGTGGGTGTGGCAGGTTCAGTCCGAGGAAGAGAGACAAACTTGGTAGCATGTACATAAATGTCGGCTCAGCTGTCACTCCAAGAGCCTCTGAGATTCGATGGATCGAGTGAGACAAATGCAGATTTAAATTTAAATATGCCCATCAAAAAACAAGACAGCTCTTCTCACAAAATTAACCACACGCACACCGCACTCACCCTTTTTGCCATACCAGGAAGAACTCTGGATCCAGAAGAAGATGAAGAAGCCGAGAGAGAGAGAGAGAGAGAGTGAGAGAGAGAGCTGCTCCTGCTGGCTGCTTTACGGGAGTATGGTGAGGAACATTAGTAGGGGATGAAAATGGCAGAAACTAAACTTCAGCAAAGTAAAGGCGCTTGTGGTTAGACCATTGAACACTTTTCCCTGTTCCTGTGTGTGTGTTTTTTTGGGGGGGTGGGGGGGGGGTGGTTTGTGGTAAAGTGTCTTGGTTGAAAATTGACTTACCCAATGGCCAGCATGCACGTTTCTCTCTTTCCTATAACTTTAAATCTTTTTTTTTTTTTTTTAAATTGTAAGTATCCAGATACACAAGAAATTTTTTTGGGCTCAAAATGCCTTTTTGGACCACAAATGGCAACTATTATTGCAATGACTAATCTCATTGCATTATTTTATATTTTTGTTGTTTGAATTTTACGCCTAGTTTTGAATTTATAATAAATAAACAAAATATAATTAGTTTAATATATTTTTTATTTTAAGTTTACAAAATTTGTATTCAAGGTCCAATTTCAAACTCTCAAATACAAAATCCGATCATGATACTGTAAAAGTACTTTTATACTGTTTAACAATATTTTTCAAAAAAAATTGTCTGATATTGCTATGAACCGTAATTGTCACGCCAAACACGTATTGATATCAGAATGATTATGACAAATCTTTTTTGATCCAATTGGTAATGTAAAAGTTATGTGGGTATTTTTGGAGGGGGCTTTAGGGTTTAGCCCCACAAAACAAAAGAGATGGGCACAAGAAGCAACCAAAAGGAACAAAAGAAATGAAGAAAGAGGAGGGGGAGATAAACAGTAATGTCATAAAGACAAAAGCATGCAACAACAAATAATAATAGGTGTGGGGAAATCATGCATGCATATCCCCAGCCCAATCCCACTAAAATCCACATAAGGAGAATAATAAATAGCAAAGGCATGCATTAAGAAAGACAGCAAGAACTCATAGCATCTCTCCACCCCATTTGTTTGACTTCTGTATTGCCAGCTGAGAGGCACCCCCCTACCCCTATTCAACATTTTAACTCTTCTTTCCTTCTTTATATCTCCTAAATATAAAGACAAATCCTTGAAGTTTTTAGAATTTTCACTTTAAAAAATATTATAAATTTTTTATAATATAATTTTTAAAATATTTTTTATCTTAAAAAAAATTATTTTTTATTAAAAAAAATTTGTAAACTTTAAAAAGGTCCATCTTTTTATTAAATCTAAAGAGAGATTAGTATCTATATATAAAAATTCATTAAATGATTTGTAATTTTATATTATATATATTATGTAGGAGTGAATTGATTGGGTGTTGGCTATGTAATATTTGTGCACGTTGGCAGGGCATACCTAGATAAGGGCCGATAGGGGCAGGTGTCCACCGACTCAATTTTATAAAAAATGAACTTTCTCACAATTTTTAAGAGCTTAATTTATATAAAAGGCCCTCCCTCTCCCTCTCCCTCTCCCTCTCCCTCTCCCTCTCCCCAACCCAAAAAATGATATTATTATTATTATCATCATCATCCATGTGAATACAAGGAAAGAGATGAGGACGACTACCCCATGGATCCATTAAAAATAATAATGGTGTACTCTCGCTAATTAGTCAAATTTTACAAATAATTTATCTCAAATGTTGACACATAACACAACCATTATTTTAAAAAAAAAGACAAATTACATATCAACATCTTAAATAAGTTTTCTATATATATATATAATTTTTGAAAAAAGTCCTTACAAAATGGATCTACCCAAATGCCCCATTACCATTTTCCTAACCTCTATGTGCCATTTTAATATATTTCAAATGACTATTTTCACTCTTAGCTGTATTATTACTTTGTATTATCAGTCATTCTACTTAATTTATACTCGCAATAAAGAGAATTTTCCAATCTACATGTTTTGGCTGAAATACTTTAACCATCATCTAGTTTCATTTACTTCAAAATGCATGCCATTAAAATAAAAAAGCTAGTTTCTTTAATATGGGAGAGGGCAACTTAAGGTTAAGAAAAAATGAGATAAATTTTAAAGCGACTTATGTATCTACCTTTTCAACTTTTTTATTATTTCTCTATTCTCTCTCTAAATATTTTTGGTGACTATATACCTACCCACTATCTTCTAAATAACTACACACCTGTCTCATTCATCTATCGCGCCCATAAAATGTGAATATCGTGAACTATTTTTCATAAAAAAATGTGTTTATACTTTCATCTTATCCATCTCATGTCACTATATTTAGTCTAACATTGCAAGTCATCAATATTGTATAACAACAATTAATTCATGTGCTAATGGTGCGTCCACCTGCCATTTTCTTATTAATGATTTTATAATGGTTATAATAACTTACTAATTTATATACGTTAAAAAGGACAACAACTAAACTTGCAAGTAATTACCCTCAACCAATTGCAACTGAAAAAATAAGGAAAAAAATTTGTATGTGTGTGTTATTGTTGTTGTTGTTGTTGTGTGTGTGTGTGTGAGAGAGAGAGAGAGAGAGAGAGCATTTGTATGCTAAATCATGTGTTATTAGTGTATTCCCTTTAAATTGACTAGCACAATTTGAGAAAAATAAATGATAAGAGATAGAGAGAGAGAGATAGAGGGAGAGAGAATAATCATATACTAAGTCATGTATTACACAATTTTTTGGTACATTGACTAGCACAAATTTAGTTTCATGCTCACAAAAGTTGTGAATTATTTGTTGGATTCCATTAGGACTATTTGTATTAAGAATTTTGTTTGAAAAAAGAAAAGAAAAGAAAAATAAGAAGGAGGTGTATTTTTAATTGTATTTTCTTTTTATATCAAATCGTACTAAAAATAAAAATTATATTTAAATATGATTAAAAAATTAAAAAATTGAATGTTAATTAATTATATGTAAAATCAAAATTTTATTAATTAATTTATCATATATACATTTTTTCACTTCCTTAATAATCATACATGAAAAAGAGAACTTCTTTATATTTTTCCTTCCTTTCTCTCATATTTCTCAAGTCCCAAAGGGATCCTTAAGGTAGTATTCGGAGGCATAGATTTTGAGACTTAAAATTATATTTTAATACCTATTTGCATGAAATTCAATATAACTATATATTATATTTTGTCCAAATTTATACAAATTCAAATTTAAGGTCCAAATTTCATGTGCCTAAATGTAAGATAAATATATTCATTTATGTGAGTGCACCTTGATTTTAGATATGTACCTACCTATTTATTAGGTCCGGGATATCAAAAGGTCTAGTATACCTATAAATAGATTCATATAGTCTTACCTCTAGAGAATATAGTTTTACACAACATATCAACATTTTCATATCATCATTTGATGCTAGAGAGTTTAATAACAAAAGAAATGTGTTCTTTTATGTAGCTTTGATCTTTCTTCCATTTTGTGCAAAATTGGAGAAAATCATACGATTCAAATTAGGCTGCTGTATCTTGGAGGAGACAAATCAAGTGAAATTCTACTGCACTGATTTACAGCTAAGTTAGAAGCCTTAAAGAGAACGAGATATCCGTTCCTCAGCTTTTTTGCAAGTCCTGCACTATAAAAAAAACATTGTCCCTTCCAAATCAAATACAAATGAATTTTCCCCCATTCACAATTAGGTATTGGGTATCCACCTCCTTATGTAGTACAAACCTCTATATAAATAAATAAGGTCATCATCTCACTGGTTAAAAAATCAACATTGAAAACATGCAAGATCGAGTGATTGATGCACCAAAGGTGGAAATGATCCATGTTAAAATAATATAAGTACCATAGTTGAAATAGTAAAAAAAAAAAAAATCAAGAACTCAAATTTTTTGAAAGGTACAATAACTAAAGTATTTAACTTTCCTCATTTGAAAAAGAAATATCAAATCTTTTGACCACTAGAATTTTTCTAAAAACATAAAAAGTTGTAATTGGGTCCATTAAAATTTCAAAATAAAATTATACATAATATAAGACAATAAGACGAATAATAATATCATCATTCCAATCTTTATACTCTCATCCTATATTCACCTTTTAAGATATTATCCCACAACCCAATCAATATATATTCTCTCCAATATTCAGAGTAGCAGGCGCCGAAGTAACCCATATCATACTCTCAGGAAAAGTTCGAACGACCTTTAATAAAAGGGTACTGTACCTGAAACCGACACAAGTGGGTAGATAGAGAATACCTAAGGGTGCGAGACAACTCTCTCTAAAGAACTCGGTAAAATAGCCCCGTAACTTCCACTATTATTTATATGTCTCAAAGTTTCAAATTCATAACTAGAATGACGTCATCGTTTGAGCACTCATCTCCCAAATCTTCTTTTCTTCATCCTCAACCTCCTCAAACACTGTTATTTTACATTTTTTTTTTTTAACTAAAGGCCACATTAACGTAACTTACACAACCAAGGCTACATTATATCTCACATTTTTTTTTTTTTCACTATATTTAGAAATTAACTTGATATCTCTAACATAACAGCCTCTTTAATTCAATTTATGTAACTCTCTTGTTGAAAACAACATGATATTTAGTATTTATCGAAAGTTATTTTTTATAATAATTCAATCGCCCTATTGAACTAACTCTTTGTCCATGATAAGAACTAAAACGATGATTTATAATTTGTTGGATTAGTAAACTCAAGGTTTTCTTTATTAAATGTTAGGATTCGTGTCTTGAAAACTACAACTTGATACTAGAGAAAAAAAATTAAGTATACTGTGTATACACATAAGATCTAACATGATTTTGCCATATGCCCATTTAATAATTTCTATCATTACTAAATCTTAATCCCTTATTGTTGGGGCATGAGAATGAAACAGATCGATAGTTAAATGAAATGAAAAAAATTATACACCGGGTTGTAATCCGATAACTTAGTCGAGTGTCTAAACGGATCCTGATTATCGTCGTCTTTAAAAAAAAATTAAAAAAAAAAAAAAGGAATAATGATGAACAGATAAATTTTTGAAAGATGGGGAGGGGGAGCAGGGGGGGCGCCGGACATGGGCAGTGCGGGGATGTATTTGGTCGTGTGCCAAAAAATATGAACTGCACGCCGCTTGGTTTGCAATTTGTCGGCTTAATTTGGCTTCGCAGTATGCGACCAGGAGTGAACTTCATCGGCCCTCTCAAATTTTAATTTTTTTTTCTTAGAAAAGAACTTCCCCAATAAATAAAAAATTATATTTGTAAAAGATTTGGGAGAAAGAGATATTTTTTAATTGTAAATTACTGTGATTTCACGTGAGTTTTATTAAAAAAAAAATTTGTGAAATTGTAAACAGAGTATAATGTTTAGATACATTAGCGCTTATATTTCTTCTATTACGGTTTTTAAAAATAGCCCAATATATGAAATTATTAGACTAAACGGTATTGAAATGGATTGATTGTGATAATTATCTTATTCTTTCTTTGATGCATTAGCTTTGACTATAAAACGAACTTTACCATAAGTGATCAAATTTAAATGCCCTAGATTTAATTTTTGATCCATCAAGCTTTAATTTAATTAGATGCTTATTAAGGATTTTCCGTACTAATATCTTTTATTAAATATAATTAATTAATTATTTAGGTATTTATCATGGCACACGTGGTGTATGTTTCTAGATGCCCATAAATAGTAGGTAAAATTTGTGTATAAAAAAATTAACTTTTTTTTCCCTTTCATTCAATTAAAGATTATATATCGAGCTGTATTAATGAATTAAAGTCCAAGTACAATAATGACTATTAACTAAAATATTGAAGAATATATTTCTCTTAATAACGTGTTCTTTAAATAAAAGAAAAAAAAATATTACTATCTATATAATTTCTTTTTTATAGACCCAAGGGATTGTTTGACATCACTGTCTAAAATTAAAGAAATGAAACCAAAAATTAGAACAGAAAATAAACTATAAATCAGCAACTTGTTTGGTTGACATTTATAAAATTAATACAAATTAAAATTTTAATTAAAAAAATACTCATTTTCGTATTTAAATCAAAATATTATAAAAATATGATTACAATAATAAAATTGCAAATAATATAAAAATAAAAGTATTCTAATTATTTTACTTAATTCTTCTACTTTCAAAATTTATTTTACGGTAAAAATTTTAGTATACATGAAAATTGAAAAATAGTAAAAGTATTTTGTAGGTGTCTTTATTATTATTCTTAAAAATGTATGCATATTTTTATTTTAATTATATTTGAATTTATATGATCATTTAATTTTAATTTAAATTTAAAAGTATGTAAAATGAATAATTTAATTCAAAAAAACTATTTTTAGATATTAAAATTTTTGATAATAGGCTGCTAAAACAAATGAAACCATAGAATCTGGTTTTCAGTTTTTTGGCAAACAGCTGATAGCCAGCAATAGAGATATTAAAACTTATAATAGAAACAAATGCATTTTTATAATTTATTTATTTTATTGTGGATAAATAAAAACAGAAAACATGAAACAATAACGACACCAAACAGACTTAAGATGTTCATATTTCATCATCAATCATATGAATTCATCAGCAAAAATCTACAGCTATAGCTAAAAAATAGAAAAAATTGAGATTCAATAAAAAAAACAATACACTTTCACATAAAATGTGCATATCCTATTACAATAATAATTAAACTTGTGTAATATAAATATTCACTAAAATATTATAAAAATATATATTACTTTGCAATATCTTGCAAATTATTAGAATTTAAAAGAAATATTACAAAATACGTCAATGCTATACGGTGAAATATCAACTATATACAAAAGAAAAATAAAATCATATTAACGAATTTTTACAAGAATAAGGGGAAAATGATACACAAATATCGAGCATATAAAACATACATATTTAAAAAAAAAACATCTCAGTAATAAAAATTAGATTGTAATTTCAAACAAATTGAAGAAATTTAAATTTAAATGCTAAATTGGTGGATTTTCAGTTTGTATTGTTGTCTTGCATGCGTGAAGGGTGGCTCTCTCGGTTGGCTTCTTAAGGACAATTTATTGTTTTTGCGTCTTCCTCCTCTCTGTTTTTTTTTTAGTTTTCTTAATAGGAGAAGGTTGAATGTCATAGTCCTATGCCATTACATGCTCACTTGATATGATCAGGTTGAGTCCCCACCTACTCCAATCTGATCCTTCCAAGTGAGTTTGTGATGGTTATAGGCTCGTGTGGCAAGATTGAGACGTGTGAAACAAAGTGAGCCCAACCTACTTGATCGAACCTGGTCTTACCTCATGGGCCCATGATGGTCATAAGCTCGTGTGATAAAATTAAGATGTATGAAGCAAAGTTAGCCCCACCTACTTGATTCAACCTGGTCTTATCTCGGGGGTCCAAGATGTTTATAGACTCGTGTGGTAAAATTAAGATGTGTGAAGCGAAGTGAGCCCCACCTGCTTGATCCAACTCGGTCTTACCTCGTGGGCTCATGATGGTCATAGGCTCATGTGGTAAAATTAAGATGTGTGAAGCAAAGTAAGACCTATCTACTTGATCTAACCTGGTCTTACCATGTGGGCCCATGATGGTCATAAGCTAGCGTGGCAAGACTAAGATGGGTGAAGTAAAGTAACCTCCAGCTACTTGGTCTAACCTGATCTTATGACTTTGTGCCTATATTGTTTAGCATTACTGCTCCTTATAATATTTTTTTAATATTTCATTTATGATGATTCCTTAATTAAACTTCATTTATTTTTTAGTTCTTATCTAAGTACTCATCTTAACTAGCAATGACTTATATATAATTTTAATATTTTTCCAAAAATTCTAATTTTTTTTAAAAAAATCCCAAATAAAATCTGCATGCGGTTTCTTTTTTAAAAGTAATAAGTATTTGCCATATAAGTCCATCAACTAAAAACAGCAAAGTATTAAAATTTAGAGAAAAAAAAAAGAGAACAAATTATTTTATGAATAATATTTTTTAAAATATTTTAGCATGTACTCATTATTACACTTAAGTTTTAATTTATTATAAAAATGAAATGCTTATTTTATTAATTAAATAAAAGAATGAAAAAATTATTTTACTAATGATGCAAAATATTTTTTAACAGAAATAAATTATAGCGTTAATCAGTAATTATCAAAAACTCCCGAGATTACATCTCAAGAATTTATTTTAAATGTTTATTATGAAAATTAATTTTCGTTGACGTAAGTATGGTGGGGTGGGAGTGGGGGTGTGCAGCGCACAAATATAATATAATATAATAAATATAATAATTAAAAAGCAAAAAAATAATAATGGAAAAATGGGAATATTAATATTATTTTTAATAATAATAAAATAAAAAAGAATGGGAGGAGAAAAAGAAGGGGGAATGTAGGAGAGAGCAGAGAACAGCGGAATCCTCGCAAGGAAACGAGGCAGATTTTTGGACCCTCCCCCACCTTTCATTTGTCCCTTTTTTTTAAATCATTTAATATTATAATATATACTTTTGTCTCATCTCATTGAGAACAATGTTCTATTTTTGTTTTTCAAAAAAAAATTTTGACCTCCCCTCTGCCCCCTAAGCTTTTATTAGCATTGAGGAAGATTTTCGTAGATCGAGTGGGCCCCACGCTGAGCTCCTCCGTTCTGCCACTGCCACACCCGCACGAGCGCCTCCCTCCAACTGTTGTCCTCATATAAAATATAATATTTCATTATATAAATAATTATAATATTTTGTGTTCCCAAATTGTCATTTTGTAAATTTTTAAGAATTGTTTGTTTTAATTGGAGGTGGGAAAAAAAATAAAAATTAAATGAAGTCAAATCGAATCAAAAAATTTGCTAACCCATTAGAAGTGTATTATGTTATTTTTTTGTTTCACATTGGTAGAATAGTTTCACATTGGTAGAAAAAGTTGTTTTGATTTTTTTTTTTGTTCCATATTGGTGAGAAGTATTTTTTGGATTTGAGGTTAAAGTTAAATAAATAGCTCAACTCTCCATTTATAAAACACATTTCAAAGTTGTATTTTGTCAAGAAATAGTAAATTGATCGTCAGCACTCGAGGACGTAGGTAATTCTGTACCGAACCTTATCAAATTCTTATCTTATTTTTTTTACTGTCTTTTATTATTAGTTTTTGCATTTACTTTAGTTTTTTATATTTTCAATAGCATTAGTTGTAGTATTGATGTTTAACACAAGTGGATTTTGGATTCTGGTTGTTCCACATCAAAAAATTAGTTGTAGTATTGGTGTTTGACACAAGTGGGGTATCCGACACAACAATTGGTATTAAAGTTAGGTTGAATAGTGTCAATACGGAGGTATTCCTTTGTTAGGGTCCTTGATTCCACGTTTGATGCCTAAGAAAAACCTTGTCTAAGGGAGTGCTCAGAGACCATTGCAGCTCAGTTGCTTTCTAGAGGTTGACCTGGTCAAAGTGAAATTTCATAGGATAAAATAGAGTACACACAGTTGGTACGTACTATTCATCCTAGGCCTTTTATTTTGTTGGTTGCTATTTAATATATAGAAAATGGGAGAAACTAGTGCAACAGTAGAAGAAACTCTGTCCACACAAACTCCAACCCCTTCGGTTTCGACATCATCGTCAAAGACGATAGCTAATGCTCGGTTTGAGGTGGAGAAAATTGATGTTACCAATAATTTTGGTATGTGACAATGTGAGGTGATGGATGTCATTTATCAGCAAGAGTTATATATTGCTTTGGATGATAAACCAGTGGATATAGGTGACAGAGATTGGGAAAATATCAATCGTCAGACATGTGGTACGATTCGTCTGTGTCTCGTTAAAAATAAGAAATATTGTGTTATGAGGGAGACACCTGCAAAGAAATTGTAAAAGACATTGGAAGATATATTTATGACCAAGAGTTTGAAAATTTGGTTCTATTTGAAAAAGAAATTGTTTCGTTTCTAATATCAACCAGGTATTTCGATTAATGACCACATAAATGTTTTCAATAAAATTTTGGCCGATTTGTTAAATTTGGATGAAAAGGTGAAAGATGAGGATAAAGCTATATTATTACTGAACTCTCTCCCTAATGATTATGAACATTTGACCACCACTTTATTGTATGGGAAAGATAAGGTTGCTTTTGATGTTGTTTGTATTGCATTGATTAGTACTGAATGCAGAAAGAAGGATCAGAGGGTCCATAAGAAAATAACAGAAATACTAACAATAAGGGGACGTTCTCAGAGTCGTAAGCCTAGAAGGAGAAGTAAATCTCATGGGAGACCTGCTAAAGATGAATGCGCCTTTTGTCGTGCAAGAGGGTATTGGAAGAAAGATTGCCCAAAATTGCAGTAGAAGAATAAGGGTAGAGCATATTCTAAAGTCAATATTGCTAATGATGATGGAAGTAAGTCAGTTTTTTCTCTTGTTAGAACATCTTAGTCACATTATTTTGGCGAGTGGATTTTGGATTCTAGTTGTTCTTATCACATGTGTCTTAATAGGGAATGGTTTTCTAATTTTGAAGAATTAGATGGTAGGGTTGTTTTTATGGGAAATGATAATGCCTGTAAAATAACTCACTTGACTGTGTTAGGTATGTTCCAAGTCTAAAAAAAAAATCTGATTTCATTGGGTACCTTAGAATCTAAAGGGTTCACTATCACTTTGAAAGATGAAATCTTAAAGATTAAATCAGATGTGTTGGTGGTGATGAAAGGAATAAAAAAAAATAACTTGTATTATTTGCAAGGTAGTACAGTTATTGGCTCAATAGCTGTTGTTTCTGAGAAAAATATAGGTTCAGATATAACTAGGTTATGACATATGCGATTGTCACATGTAGAAGAAAAATCTTTGCAACAATTAGCTATGCGAGGTTTGTTGAAGGGTGCAAAGGTGTGCAAACTTGAATTTTGTGAGCATTGTATTCTGGGAAAACAGACTAGAGTGAAATTTGACACTGCAATCCACCAGATTGAAGGTATTTTAGACTACATCCATACAGATGTATGGGAGCCCACAAAATGGCTTCATTGGGTGGTATGCATTATTATGTCATATTTGTTGGTGATTTTTTTAAAAGAGTTTGTGTGTATTCTATGAAGAATAAAAATGAAGTGTGTGATATGTTCCTTAAGTGGAAAAAATTAGTTGAAACTCAAATTGGCAGAAAGATTAAATGGCTCAAATCAGATAATGGTGGTGAATACAATAGTGACCCATTTATGAAGGTATGTTAGGATGAAGGTATTACTCAACACTTCACAGTTAGAGATGCACCACAGTAGATGGGGTGCAGAGCGCATGAATCGAACTTTGCTGGAGAAAGTTTGATGTATATTGTCTAATACTGGGTTAGACAAAAGGTTTTAGGCTGAGGCTGTTAGATATACGTGTCATCTCATCAATTGTCTACCATTATCTACAATAGGGGAAAAAACATCCTATGAGGTATGGTTTGGAAAGTCTGCTAGTGATTATGATTCTTTACATGTATTTGGTACTATGACTTATTATCATGTTAAAGAATTTAAGTTGGATCCAAGAGGCAAGAAAGCAATATTATTGGGGATAAGTGCAAGAGTCGAAGGATATCGTCTTTGGTGTCTTGACGAAAAAAATGATTTTAAGTAGGGATGTGACTTTTGATGAACATGCGATGATGAAAAAAACAATACACAAGGAGTCATGAGTTGAAGAGAAGACCAGTGATACTCAACAACAGGTGGAGGTTGAGACAATTTTGGGAAACCCAATGAGAAATGAGACTACACAAGGTGACTCTCCAGTTACGGTCGGGAATAGTGTACAAGAAGAGGAGATTTCAATTCAAGAATCTTCAGAGCAACAAGAATCAATTATTTCTCAGAGGCCAAGACGAGAAATTTGAAAACCTGCTCGGTATACTGATATGGTGGCCTATGTACTTCCAGTTGTGGATGATAATGTTCCTTACACTTCCAAAGAAGCAATGAGGAACTCTAAATTGAACAAGTGGAAAAGAGCGATGGATGAAGAAATGCAGTCTCTTCATCAGAATCAAACTTGGGAGCTAATCCAGCTGCCCAGGGGTAAGAAAGCAAGTGGTTGCAAATGGGTTTACGTAAAGAAAGAAGGATTTCTAGATGTAAATAATGTTTGCTTCAAAACTAGATTGGTAGCTAAGGGCTACGCACAGAAGGAAGACATTGATTATAATGAGGTATTTTCTCTAGTTGTTAAACATTCTTCCATTTGAATTTTGTTGGCTTTGGTAGCACAATTTGATCTTGAACTAGTTTAGTTTGATGTAAAAACTTCATTTTTACATGGTGATTTGGAAGAGGAAATCTATATAACTTAGCCAAATGGATTTCAGGTTTCTGGAAAAGAAAATTGGGTATGTAAACTGGATAAATCGTTGTATGGTTTAAAACAGCCTCCAAGACAGTGGTACAAATGATTTCATCAGTTTATGATGGGTCACGAGTACATAAGAAATACACATGATCATTGTGTTTATTTTTACAGACTACAAAATGAATCTTTTATATATTTACTCTTGTATGTTGATAGCTTCAAAGAATAGGGAAGAAATCAACAAGTTGAAAAGTCAGTTAAATTAAAAGTTTGAGATGAAAGATCTCGGTAAAGCAAAGAAGATATTTGGCATGGAGATTCGCAGAGACTGAATGAGAGGAAGAGTTAGTTTGTCTCAGAAACAATATTTGAAGAAGGTAGTATAGAGTTTTGGCACGTCTGAGCAGTCAAAACCAGTAAGCACTCCTCTTGCACCTCATTTCAAACTTAGTGCTACTTTTATCTCCTAAATTAGACGAGGAACGTAAGTATATGTCACAGGTTGCTTATGCAAGTTTTGTTGCTAGTCTGATGTATGCAATGGTTTATACTAGACCTGATATTTCACAAGCTGTTAGTATGGTGAGCAGGTATATGTATAACGACTCGAAGAGTAACGGTATTTAAATAATAAAAGAAAGGGGAATGAAAACTGGAAATAGAAGGAGGAAGTCTACGACATTGCATTTTGGAAACGAAAAATCCCGAGGAATTCTCAGCTCCTCGTCGACGAAGGTATTAGAGAATTCGTTGATGAATATAGGAGACTCGTTGACGAAGGTAGAGAATTCGTCGACGAATATAGAGGACTCGTCAACGAAGAAATACCGAGAAGGGATTTGAGCTAACTGAATTTTGTCGACGAAGACTGAATTTCGTCGACGAGATTATTGAAGAATTCGTCGACGAATGACGTGGCTCATCGACGAATTCCCCTGTTCTATAAATATGAAAATCCAGATTTTGACTTCCTAAAGAAGCTAAGTTTTCCCTCTCTCTCTCTCCTCTTTGGTTTTCTCTCTTTCTCTTTCTTTGATTTTGGGCCGGATTTGCGTCGGATTGAAGGTTTGAAGCCACCATGACGCTCCTGGGGAAGTTCTCTCCAAATCTACCAGAGCGGATCGTGGGAGAAAGCAAGTTGGGAATTATGTCAGAATTGAGGTTAGACTTTTTAAGCCAAATTTGGCCTCAGGGTAGTTATAAGAAATGTTGTGAGCATGAAAATACTGAAGTTTAATGTTGGGAGTTTTCACTTTCAGGGTATTGGTCAGGAAATCCTACGGGAGTTAGAGAAGATTATTTTGGGGGCTTTCTCGGTAGTCAGGTAAGGTGATAAACTAAACTAGTATCTTATGAAAAATGCATGTATATTTATAACACTTGATTTCTGGAAAGAAAGTATGTTTATATATATATATATATATATATATATATATATAAATATAATTTATATTTGGGAAATATGGTTAAAATGATGGTATGTTAAATATGTGGAAAATATGTTTAGTGTGGCACAAGTATAAAATGTTATGAGATATTGTTTTTTGGAATTGTGATTATGATACGGATTTTTATATTGGCAAAAACCGGCGTACGGGTCGGGATTTTTATGATGTGATTTTTCGGCATACGGGCCCTGCTATGATGTGATTTGCTAGCGTACGGGCTGTGCTATGTTTTCCGGTGTACGGTCCGTGCTATGATGTGATTTGCTAGCGTACGGGCTGTGCTATGATTTGCCGACATGCAGGCCGAGCTATGATAAAATGTGTAATACTGGCGTACGAGCCGATGATTTTCATGATACACGTATATATGCAAAATGATATGATTGATGTGAAAATAAATTATATGAGATATCTATATATCACAGTTTTAGTATATGTTATATGATATCAGAACCTGATTGACTTGGTCTAAGTTAGCACTTGTACGGTATTGTTGTTATGTGTCCATGGTCTTCGTGATCATGATATTTATGTTAACGCCGCTATACGGAGTGGTGTGAGATTGGATGGTCGATGTGACTTTTAAGAAGAGTGTGTGGTCGCCCCTGTTGTGTGAACCAGGTTAGGCAAGCCCATCGAACTTATATACTGTATGTTTGACTTGGCAGTGGTCGGCCAACCATTGTCAGGTCCCCCCTTCGGGCCACACAACCCAGTCATGTGGGGGTAATACATGACACCAACCAGCTAACCTACCAGGAATGTTTTTATGTTATTATTATTATATAAGATGAAATATGCTTATGAAAATGCTATATGTTCTGCCATGATTTGATATGTATATGTTTTCCCAGATTTGACAAAACAGTAACTGGATATGTTCTGTATGGGATATGTATAACAAAGTTTACTCATGTTGCCACACACTAGTATTAGTTTATTTCCTTTACTGAGAGGTATCTCACCCTTAAATTCTATAAACTTTTCAAGAGCCCAGATAGGAGAGCGGGGAAAGCCTCGCTGATCTAGTGCTGTCTACCTGCCCTTTTTGAAGGATAAGTTTTGTAGGGTTAGTTAGATTTTTGCGGGAAGTGTTCCTAGATTTTGTTCTTTTGGGATGTATATACTAAAATACAGTGGTATAGTGACTCTGGTATTTGTAATAATATGATGGATGTTTGTATTTACAATATTGTGAATATATGTTTCCTGTTGTTTAGGTTTCCGTGTTGTGCTTTGATTTATTCATGGTACCCATGAGTCAAGGTGTATGATGACCTGCCGAGTTAGGAATTATGATATTGATTTTATTTTTAAAAAAAAAATGTGAAAATTGGGAAGGTCGTCACAATATGCATGATTCGGGTAAAAGACATTAGCAAGGTGTGAAATGGATTTTGAGATATATTATGAATACGATTGATGTTGGTATAGTATTTGAGAAAAATAATATTATTGAATAACGGGTTATTGGATATGTGGCTTTTAATTTTGTAGGTGATCTAGATAAACGTCGATCAATTGCTGGATATGTTTTTACATTTGCTAATGGTCCAGTCAGTTGGAGGTCTACCTTACAGTCTACCATTGCCTTGTCTATAACAGAAGTTGTGATACCCCATGGAAGAAAGTCTTAAAAGGATTAGATGTTATTACTCATATCAACAAGGCACACCTTTCTTTTTAGGAGCCTTTCCTTTCCATAAGAACTCCACGGTTAAGCGTGCTTGGTTTGGAGTAATTTTGCGATGAGTGACCTTCTAGGAAGTTTTCTCAAGAAGTGTATGAGTGAGGACAAAATACACTGAAAAGGATATGTGTTGGTTTGTGGGACTAGTGTAGTAACCGGGAAAAAAAATAAAATTTAAAAAATAATAATAATAATAATAAAATAAAATTAATTAATTAAATTAACAAGTAAAATGAATAGTATGATAAGGACAAAATATATATATATATATATAATAATAATACAAGCTTTTTTTTTTAAAAAAAAAAAGCTTTGAAAAGTCAAATAAATTCAAACCACAAGCTTAAGCTTTAAAAAGTAAAAAAAAAAAAAAAAAAAATCCAATTTGAATTGGATTCATTTGGTGTGCGTGAGTGCACTCTTCTTTCTCTCTCTCTTCTCTCTCTCTCTCACTCTCTCTCTCTCTCTTCGATTTCGGGCTAGTTTTACGCCAGATCGACAAACCGAAGCCACCACGACGCTCCTGGCGAAGTTCTCTACAAGTCTGCCGGAACGGATCGTCAGGGAAACGAAATTGGATTTCATCCCAAATCCAAGGTAATACTTTATATTCAATATTTGCATTTTTGATAGTTGAAGAAAGTGATATACGCGTAAAAATATTGAACTTTAATACTGAAAATTTTCAGTTCCAGGGTATTGATTGGGAACATTGGGAATTATCCCTAAGTTGAGGTAAGACTTTTTAAGTCGAATTTGACTTAATGGTAGTTATAGAAAATGTTGTACGTACGAAAATACTAAACTTTAATTCTGCGAGTTTTTATTTTCAGGGTGTTGAGTTGAGAACCTTGTGGGTACGGGGAAGATTTTCTTAGGGGCTTTTCAGGAATCAAGTAAGGGGATAAATTAAGTTAGTTTTGTTTTGAGAAAATGTATGTATATATATATAGCATCTGGTTTCAGGAAAAATAAATATATTTATATATATGATTTATATTTGGAAAATACTGTTTAAATGATGATATGTTGAATACGTAGAAAATTTGTTTAGTGTGGCATGAGTATAAAAATGTTGTGAAATACTGTTTTTTTTTGGAATGGGGACGATATGGATTTCTATGATGGAAAACCGGCATACGGGCCGAAATATTTTTATATGTATATGTGATTTGCCGGCGTACGGGCCGTGCTATGTGGTTGAGATTTGCCGGCATACGGGCCGTGCTATGTGATTTGCCAGCGTACGGGCTGTGCTATGTGATTTGCTAGCGTACGGGCTGTGCTATGTGATTTACAGGCGTACGGGCTGTACTATGTTAAAATGTGTAATACCGGCGTACGGGCCGATGATTTTCATGATACACATATATATGTGAAATGATATGATTGATGTGAAAATAAATGATATGAGATATTTATGTATTACGGTTTTAGTATATGTATATGATATCAGAACCTGGTTGGCTTAGTCTAGGCTAGCACTTGCACGGTACCGTTGCTATGTGTCCATGGTCCTCGTGATCATGATATTTGTGTTAACGCCGCTGTACGGAGTGGTGTGAGATTGGATGGTCGATGTGGTTATTTTCAAGAAGTGTGCTGTTATCGCCCCTGGTGTACGGACCAGTCTGGGTAGACCCATCGGACCTACAGACTACTGTTTGACTTGGCAGTGGTCGGTCAATCGTTGTCAAGTCCAGCCTTCGGGCCACACAACCTAGTCACGTGGGGCTAATACATGACAACAGCCAGCTAACCTACTAGGATTGTTTTATGTTATTATTAGTGTATGAGATGAGATATGTTTATGAAAATGCAGTATATTCTGCTATGTGTTGATATATATGTATGTTTTCCCAAATTTGATAAACAGTATTGAATATGTTATGTATGGTATATGTAGAACACAGAATACTCATGTTGCCACACACTGGTATTAGTTTATTTCCCTTACTGAGAGGTGTCTCACCCCTAAATCTTATTAACTTTTCAGGAGCCCTGGATAGGAGAGCGGGAAAAGCCCCGCTGATATAGTACGGTCTATCTACCCTTTTTGAAGGGTAAGTTTTGTAGGGATAGTTAGATTTTGTGGGAAATGTCCCTAGGTTTTATTTTTGGGATGTATATATAAAAATACAGTGATTGTAGTAACTTTGGTATATTGTGATATATGGTATTGAGATGTACATGTTTGTATATTTTCTGCTGCTAGGGCTTCTTCTTTATGCTTTGATATAACCCTGGTTCCCACGGGCCTAGGTGGATTGTGACCTGCTGAGTTGGAATGTATGATGTGATGATAATTTATTTATATAAAAAAAAATATGTGAAAAAGGAGCAGGTCGTTACAACCAGTCATTAATACGATAAGGCCCGCCCCCTATTATCTGGTCTAGTTGGAGGAGGAGAGACGCAGTGCTCCCTGGCAGGCTCGGGTTGGGGCGTTACAAAAGCAGAGTACATGGCAGCTTCAGAGGCAATTAAGGAAGCTATTTGGTTGTAGGGTTTACTTGAAAATTTGGGAGTTGTTCAGAAGCACATTGTTGTGTTCTGTGATAGTCAGAGTGCTATTCATTTGGCAATGAACCAAGTCTACCATGCACAAACGAAGCACATCGACGTTCGATTTCATTTTATGCGGGATATTATTGATGGAGGCAAGATACTTCTTCAGAAGATTGCTACAACTGAAAATCCTACAGATATGTTAACCACGATTGTGACAACAATCAAGTTCAAACATTGTTTGGACTTAATTAATATCTTGCAAGTCTGGATATTTTTGGAAGGCGCCGATGATGTGGAACTCCAGAAAATGTTGATGATTGAAAAATTTGTTGAATTTATTGTCAAGGTGAAAATTTTTTATTTTTTGTCCCACATTGGTAGAATAGTTTCACATTGGTAGAAAAAGTTGTTTTGAATTTTTTCTTTATTTGTCTCACATTGGTGAGAAGTGTTTTTTGGACTTGAGGTTGAAGCTATATAAAGAGCTCAACTCTCTATTTGTAAAGCACACCTCAAAGTTGTGCTTTGTCAACAAGTAGTGGATTGATCGTCAGCGTTCGAGGACGTAGGTAATTCTATACCGAATCTTGTTAAATTCTTGTCTTGTTCTTTTTACTGTTTTTATTATTAGTGTCTGCATTTGCTTTAATTCTTTATATTTTCAATAACATTAGTTGTAGTATTAGTGTTTGGCACAAGTGGGGTGCTCGACACAACATATTATGTGTTGGAATAATCCCACATTAGTTGTGGAAGAGGCTGATGGTCAGTTATTAAGTGTGAGAAAAAGTATCATCCCACGAGTTAGCTTTTGGGATTGAGAAGACCCTAAATCACCCAATACTGGTATCAGAGTTGTGGTTCAACATTCTCCTCAGGATGCCGGGTACGTGGGGCTGCCGATTTGGAGCCCAATGTGTGAGGGAGAGATTGTTGGGGTTATCCATTATCGGTTGTGGAAGGGGTTGGTGGTTAGTTATTAAGAGTGAGAAAAAGCCTCATCCCATGAGCTAACTTTTAGAGTTGAGAAGATCCTAAACTACCCAACATTATGTGGAATATATTATGTAATATATTAGTAATTCATATAAAAAATTATTTCTTCAATAGGAGTTTAAAACTTCGATTGGTGAATTTTATGTCAATTTTTTTTTTCCAGAATTAGAACTTGAATCATGTTATTAATCTAATTTAGGATCCTGATTTAAAGTTTATAACTCCATGAATTGTTATTGGTGCTTGAATAAATTTATAAGCCTATCATAAAGGATTAATTTATAGAAATTTTAAGTTTTAAATTAGTTTCTATGGTTTGATTTAGTTTGGTTAACTATTGAATATTTGTCTGAAAACTAGTTAGCTAAATTTCGGTTAATCATTTGAAATGTTTTAGATTCGATTCGCATTTTCCGACAAATCGAAACTACAATTTAGTCAGCAGATCAAACCATGCCTAACCTAATTTCAATGATCAAGATTTTTTAGATTGAACTAGAATAAATGTTATTAAATTATCATTACCATGCATTAAGGATTGACTAATCATTTAAAAGATCAAAATGCCCTCAAATTAAAAAAAAATAATCTAACAAAAAAATTGAGTGATAATTTAATCTTTTTATTTCTCGGTAATTCTTAACCCATGAAGTATACTTGGTCTACATTTGAGATGTATTTTAGGACTTAGATTTGGATATTTATGTGAATATAAAATAAATGTAATAAAATTTTATATGGTATTTTGTCTAAATTTACACTAATCCAAATTCAAGTAACAAAATTTATGCCCTCATTTACTACCTTAGTCCAACCTAACCTAACCTAACCTAACCAAAGTACTAAAATAAATACACCCTCAGCTTCTTAGCTTATGTAGGCCAGTAATGGTGGGATCGACTGGTTCCATCCCATGTGAAAGGGTTAGGGAATTTAATAGAGAATTTATTAGTAGTAAAATTAATTGTATTAAAATTGAAATACAATTCAAATTGGCAATAATTGAATATTGTATTAATGTGATAAATTTATCGTACATTAGTTCTAAAACTCACAATAAAAACATAAAAATATTTTACTATATTTAATAACAAATTTGTTTTTGAATATTTTCAACGAACTCTAGGATAATTTTTTAATGTTTAAAAGATATGCTTTCACTCGTTCAAGTGCTCTAAAATTTTCAGTGTTGACTCAATGATACTTTTTTCTAATTATGAAGTTTTAATATCGAGATTACTAAATTTTAAAGTACAAATGTTCAAATAAATAAGATTTTGAATATATTACAAATATATTCTTACCAATTGCAAATAATAAAAAAAAATTTCATGCTTCGCAATTTGTTCAACTTTGTTGTATAAAAAATATTATAAATGCAATTGTTTTCGTGTAAGGGTAACTTAGACTTTGCTTCCTTCCTTTTTAAATTTAAAGTAATCAAGAAAGTCACGTTCTATTTTTGAGACTAATCGTATCAAAAGTTGAGATATGTTCATTTTGTGCTGGAAATTTTCAAAAAACAAAAAATTGAAGAGTTTTTCAAATTTATATTACGATATAAAATATCCACACAAGTTATTCAATTGAATTATATGTGTTAATAAAGTGCAATTGATATTTTAAATTCATTTTAATCTATCAACCATTTAAGATCCCTCAAATAAAAGAACTATTTAAGATCTACAATATTATGACTAAAAAAACTATTAATTTATCAGTCATTCAATATTTTTTTTTTGTTCAAAAATGCTCAATGACATGGGCCCACATGATAGAGTTGCACCGGGTAAACTAAGGATCCTACATTGGTTCACCCAATGAAGTTTTGCAACGTGGGCCTATGTCATCACGGACTTGTATTGGTGTAGCCAGACTATTTTTATTGGGGATAATTAGATTAAGATAATACCTTAAATAAAAAGTTAGTAGTACACATGCCATGCAAAGAATGAGCTAGGAATTACACTAGGCCCACACATGCTTTGTGTCACTGTATTAAGCATATTCTATGAAAAACTTGGTCAATACGTTTTAACACGTTGCGAGTGATCATTTGTGAGGTAAAAATGTAAGTCTCAATAGTCGAAATCGATAGTTATTCACCAAAATTGGATTAAAATTGTTATATTTAAGATGACAATTGCTTAGGAGGTATTGTCGTTTGAGTTAGTCTCACACAAATGTGTAAGTTAATTTGGTAAGGTATTAAATTTTATACAGAAAAACTTGTCACATTCTATAATATATATTTAAGAGCTATGCTAAAAAGTCATTCAAGTTTGGGTTGGTGCAAGCTTAAAAAATGACTATTCCAAATCTAAACCTAAAATTATAATACGGAGCTTGCATCCAATGTATCTTTTTAAGGTCTATTAAAGGTTCATTAAACTTGAGCACTTGGGTTAAATGCAAATAGTCCCTTTTTTTTTTTTGTATTTTTTTTAATTACACTCAACATTGGAACATGAAATCTCAATATAAAAGTTTCAATCTCTAATTATAGAGATGTTTTTGTGGGACAGGAGAATAATAATGCTTAATAGTTAGTAAAAGTTAATTGCAACTTTTTTTCCTTACGTTGAACAAGGAGTTAAATTTTGTGATTAGAAATCGCCATAAGATCTCAAAATAAGTTGTTTATAAAAAATCTAAATTTTAATTTTTTTTTCAATAATTTCCTATCGCAATAGAAATATCAATTATAATTTGAATAGCAAATGTCCAGTGGACGACAAGTATCAAGTGTAACAATTACTACAAACACAATTGTAATACCGACTAGACCCTAAATATGATGTAATGCTTAATTTTATTAATATAAGCACCCCTTTTATAAAAAAAAATAAAAAGAAAGAGAGAGGGGATTTGTTTTATAACCAGTTAATTAACTATATTGTATTTTTGTACTCCCTACTTCTCTTTTTCTAAAAGAGTAGGAATTATATAAAAATAATTAGGGTGTAATGGAATAATAATGTGATAGTTAAAAGTAATTTAATATTTAAAATTAAATTGTTTTATTAAATTAGTTATGCATTTATGATTTATAAGTTCCGTAAACAAATTGTGGAATATAAATGATATTTTAGGAATAACGAGAAGAAGAGAATATCAACAGATATCTACTTCCTTCTCCTTTAATTAATCTAGAGATTAGAGACATTGTAAATAAGTAATTAAGAATATTCAAACATAAATACTATATTAAATATTAATTTTTTTTTTCTAAACAATTAGGTAGGGTTGAATTTAGAAAACAAAAAGGGGCGAAACCGTGTATGTGCACGCGTATGCATATATATATATATATATATATATATATATATATATAAAAGAAGGGAAGTTTTGGATTCAAAAATAACATGCACGAACGTGCATATTGTTTCTTTGAATTATAAAATGTTTTCCTTTGTTCGCATGGAGTGCAAGTCTGCAGTATTTAATTTGAATATTTAAATAAAAAAAGAAATGGATGAAGGGAAGGAGGGATGGTGTTGAAAGTCAAAAATTCTTCTAGCATTAGGTGCGTTTCATTTGGGGCAGGAGAGAGTAAGACAAAGGAGAGGAGATGCTATCCTCCTCCTGTGATGGAGAGGAGAGGAGAGGAGAGGAGAGGAGAGGAGAGGGGCCTTCTCCCCGTTGGAATATTTGACTTGAGGGAACATCCCGCAAATCGCAATTGCGTTTTGAAGGCGCCAAAGGCATGCCAAATGTTGAAAGGACACTTACCCATTCACTATTCTATATAGACTTTTACAATCATATATATATATATATATATATAGAAAGAGAGAGAGAGAGAGAGAGAGGGGGTATAGTCGGTAAGGAGAAATTATAAACTGGTGTAATTATAATAAGTATATTGCTTATTTTATAAATTTATATTTAAAAATATTATAATTACTATTGATGTATGTTACTTATTATTTCGTTTAATCGTGTAGTAAGAAAATAAAAAAAATATTTTTTTCATGAAATTATGAATAATTTTTCCTTACATATTTTTTTTTCTAATGAACTGACACAAAAAATTATAATATTATTTATTTTATAGCATAAGAATAATTAATTATAATTTATTTATTTTTAAAAATTAAACCATCTAAAAGTCAAATTTAATATAAGAGTTGGAAAGATCTTAGCCACCCATCCAAAATTCCCATCATTATATATATATATATATATATATATATGTGTGTGTGTGTGTGTGTGTGTGTGTGTGTATGAAATAAGATAGGTAGGTAGGGTAGAGGGAATGGAATTCATTGGCTAAAGATAGGCGTGTTGGTTTCTCCCACACCCCACACGGTGAAATGAATCCGCACGCCACCTCTTTCCCTCCTCCTACATTTATTTTTTTTTCTCTCTCCCCTCTCTCTCTCTCTCTCTCTCTCTCTCTCTCTCTCTCTATATATATATATATATATATATATATATATAGCTTCTACACGTCCCTCCCTGATTGGTGAGAGAGGGTTAGAGGTAAGTTAAGTAGCTTAATTAATTGGAAATGAAGACCTCGTAGTACAAACGGAGAGAACTATTGTAAAATTCTTTCTCCCGTTGTACTTCTGTCCAATGAAATTGCAAGTATTGAGAATTTCACTAGTTGGTATAAAAAATTGAATAGATAATATGTATTCATAAAGATGTGCAATTGGTCGGTTCGGCCAATTAACCAAATTAATAGAATTTTTTTTTTGTTAACCCCACCCAATAATCAAATCGGCCGAATTGAGCTCTTTAACGAAACTGTACCCTATCAAATTGAATTATGCTCACCCCTAAGTGTTCATATATATAATTGACACAAAATTTAATAACGTTAAACTTTTGAATCAATATGATATTCACCCATGAAGATTATTTTGATTCTAATAGTGAGTGCTTAATGTCGTATAATTTATAAATACTAGTGAATGTTTCTTGAGAAAAGAATACTCATACATCATTTATAAATATTGCCTGAAAAATATAATAACAGTGAGTGATTGGTTTAATAGTATTAGCTAATTGATCTTATATTTGGTAGAGACATTGAATTTGAATTTGTGTGAATCTAAATATATATATATATATATATATATATATATATAAATTTGTGTTCAATTTTATGTAAATACACGTAAATTTAAATGTGTTGTTTGAAATCCATGCTTGCAACACATGAGCATGAATGTACTTTGAACTTATATCTATATCTATTTATTTTGATTATATCTTGTATTTTATTAAGTTCATGTATAATGAAGGTACCTACAAACAAACCCCCTTATGCATTTTCACGCCATTCTTATTCCAACTTAATCTTTCACATTGCTGCAACGTATTATAGAAGGGTCCAGAATGGCGAGGGGTAATAATAATAAAAGTTTGATGAAGTTGCCACTAACATGTTTTTTCCTAAATTTGGTTAGTTTACCTAATGATTACTTGTTAATTGCTCTCTAGACTAATCTTAAGACCAAGGAACCAATAGTCTTGATCTGTATTTACCAAAGTTAAGATCGGGAATATAATTATGTGAGGGGAAGGTACTAACACCCCCTACATACTCGTTCTACGAATGATACATAATTAATTATGAATTATCTTTAAATTGAATTGAATGGTTCTTAATTAACTTCTTAATAAATAAATAAATTTTAAATTTTTAAAAAAAATAGAAAATAAAAGTGCAATTTAGGAATGTATAATAAGACTTCTAAAATAGGCGATCTTATTAAATAAATTCCCCTCAAAACTAATATAGACAAGATCTAAAACAACTCTTTACCCTTTGTGTTTAATCATTAGGACGCACAAACATACCAAATAAAATATACACATATATAATATATGAAATGATAAAAAAAAATCATTAAACTCAAGCAAAAAGTCTTTAAAACATTCCCAAATTTTTTTCAAAATTTTTCAAGAACTTTTTTTTTTTTGAATTTTTTAGCATTTTCCTACAATTTTCTGGGATTTCTAAAGAAATCTCTCTCTATTATATTTATTTTTAGTAATTTATTTTTCTATTTTTTTGGTATTTGAGTTAAAAATAGCATAAATAATTTTTATTTATTTTTTATTTTTTAAATAGATTTTCTTCTTTTTTTTTTAAACTATTTTTTCCAATTTTAAAAAAATAAAAATGAAATTTTAAATTATAAAAATAAACCAAAGGTCCAAAGGGAGTCAAACTAGTTCAACCGGTCTGAACTAAGGTCAACGGATCAACTCAAGTTGACCCGGTTCAAGAAGGGACTATCATGTGTTAGTCAATACTGGTGACAAATGGCACCAAATCGAGTTAGTACGTCTCTTGGATTTTTAGGACTATGGTACCAACTTTGAATCTTTTCTTAGAGATTAATTGCTACGGTATCTTTTCTATGGATTTCTACCTCAAAACTAATTTGAACCTTGAATTGAAGCACTTTTTTTTTTTTCTCGGTTAGTATTTTTTAGTTTTCACACTCTTTTAATTTCGATGGTATTTTATGGGCAACATTCAGTTTTCTTATTGTGGGATAAGAGTATTTCAAAGACATCTCAAAAGTCATAGTCTTTGGGCTTCCATAGAAGTTATGTTGAATGCTTGATTCATTAGACCGTCCTAGGATAACTAAAACTATATTTCCTGTGCTTCTTTATATTGGTTGGATTTTTTTCTCTAGAAGATTTCAGGAGTCTATAGAATCTGATAAATCTCATTCACTTTCAATTGTATGCTATATCTATAGAGCACTGTAAGTTGTTAATTTAAGCTTTCATTTCTTTAATCATTTCCTTCATCACCCTATTTCAACTATCAATTTCTGTTAGTAAGGTTGGTATATTGAATTTTGGATGTACAAGTGAAAATTTTAATCTCAAGATGATAGGTTTTTCTAGTCTCAAAGTTCTTATTACTTTGTCCTAATTTGGTTGGTTGCTGGTGTTGATTTTTTTTTGAAGGGTTTTTCCGTACTCTCCCTTTTGTTTTATCTTGTAATTACGGTATTCCTCCGTCAAAAGTAAGGATATATTAATAAATAAATGGAGGTGCCGCCCTCTTTTATTAAAAAAAAAAAAAAAAAAGTTCCTATTACTTTTCTTTGTGTTCATATTGAGTGTTCCCACTGGTAATTTGTCTACAATTGAGCTCCACTCAAAATGCTGAAATATTGGAAAATCCAAAACCTTATGGTACAATTTAGCTAACTAGCAAATCAATTGTAAGCTTGATATTCTCTTATTAAAACCTAAGCATATTAAATGCAAAACAAATAAAACTTATGTCAAACATGATCTTAAGTTATGAAGTATTTGTTGACTATATTATTAAGACCTATTTTAATTTGTTTAAGATGGTCTAGATCCATTTTGGGAATTCTTTTTCCCTCTCTTTTTTCTCTTTTCCTCCTATTCCTATTGACCAGGTTGACTTAGGATGGTCCATAACTTATTTTACAATTTTTTTTTCCTAAATTTTTCTACCATCCGTGATTTTTTTTTTACACTTTTTTAGGGAGTAATCCAATGAGACGTTTCTTTTAAGAAAAGCAAGAACCCATCCAATGAGACATTCCATTTAAGAAAAATAAAAACCCAAAAGAAAACCAAACCATGTTGTTTTGAACATTCTAAATAGAAGGCAAATTTGTGTTGTTTAACCCTAAAATTAAATCATTTTGCAACTATTTCCTTTATACGAAAAATGAAAGCTTAAAATGATGTCATTTTGAAGTATATAAAAAAAAGAAAATAAACAATGGATCACATGTAGATACTATTAAGGAAATTGCTTAATTTTCTAGCAAACTATTGACGGTTTCAATATACCATTCGACGGCTGCTTCGACGAATTAAGACAAAATGGTTGCTGTGATTCAATCGTCGACGATTTTACCACATCGTCACCGGTTACACTTGTTATTGAATTGTCAAGATTCCTAACAGTTGAAGATTTGCTAATATTCGATTGTATGCGACAATCTGGGATTCCTTAGTTGTATCACTTCAATAGTTGTTTGTATTTGATAGTATAAGATCTCTTTAATTTAGTATTTAAATACTTTTGAATGTGTAACAAACATACCTTGCACAAATCCTATATATAGGACATCTTTACATCAAATGAAAGTAAGTTCTGCATTTTCTATATGGTATCAGTGCTCTTTCTCTAACGAGTTTTTTTTTTTCCTTTTCTAATGGTTGTTTCCTTTGAGTCCGTTGTTGTCACCACCCTTAACACTCCTAGCAGTGGCAACTCTCCTCTTATTGCCATTGATGCCGGCTCCCAGCTTCCCTTGAAGCCTACTCCTTCCAACTTCCATTCTTGGCACGCCCAACTGACATCATTGTTCATTGGCTATGACCTTCAGGGTTATCTTGACGGTACAACCATTTGTCCATCACGAACCCTTTATATCAGCACCTCCTTTGCTGGCTGATCGTCTACAAGTGTCTCCATTTCGGCTTCATGGCATTGGCTTCGGCAAGATAAGATGATCCTTCATGTCATCCTTGCATTTGTCTCCAAACTAGTTGTAACGCCCCAAACCCGAAAACCCAGTCAAGTGCGTTATACCTGAATAAACCATGCTTCGTGGCACCCCGAACCCGCTTGGTGAGACCCGGGTGCCACATAATCCATTCTTTTGTACATGTTATTCCATTAACAATTATGCCGCGGCAAACATAACTATAATCCTCAATCAGTATAATACTAGAGTTTCCTACATCTATCTACATTCCAAAATAAACCATTCATCCACCTGTATCCACATATATACATATCTCCAAAAATATAATCCATAACTTCCAGTATTCATAACTTAGAAGACTTAAAACATAAAATATAAAACATAAACTTATACATCCTAAAAGTATCATCATAGTTTATACCCTCTTTCTTTCTATATCCAAAAATGCTAGAATAACTCCGAGCTCTCTAAACTCGATCATGTGGAGGTCCTAAAAAAGATAAGTTTGCATTCGGGTGAGGCACATCTCAATAAGGGAAAAAATAATATATTAAATCAGCACGTGGCCAACATGAGGTTTGTAAATAACATATATATATATGTATTCATCATTTACAAATCATTATAATTTCTAAAATCCTTTCCTGAACTGATCAAACATATGCAAGAAATTTTACCCGCGAGATTACCTAAGGATTGGGGTGATTACCCGCCCATACAAGTAGCACCCCTATGCTCTGATACTTCAGGCAACCAATGGTCACAACTAAAGCATATCAGGGCACTCACCTTACTCAGTAAGTCTTCAGGTCAAAAAGTAATCTTGTACTCACACAGTTCATACAAAAGTTTACCAAAAAAGGCTCCCAAGAATAAGGAAATTCACCTGCCCATACAAGTAATTTCCCTCTGCCCTAATACGTTATGCAACCTATTGTTACATTTGATACCTACTAAGGCACTCGCCTTTCTCAACAAGCCCTCGGGCGAAGAGTTTGCCTCGCCCATAACACGTACCATGTTATACTAGCATATATACTGAGACTACTGTAATACATTATTCTATCTATCATTATTCTATATCTCTCATCTGTTCTTGTTCTTAGCTTTGACATTTCATAACATTTCACTTTACGTTGTTCTTTCCAATTTTACATTGTTCACACTTCACATTTCATTTTCATTTCATTCATATTTCATTTCCTGCATTCGTACTACAGCTCCTTTTAGCTGTACATCAGTTAGTCCACATAGATATGCGCTAATCTACTACTACAACTCCTTTTAACTATTCACCAGTTAGTCTACAGCTCCTTTTAGCTGTTCATCATTATCCATGGTTGCATTAACAATCACATGCAGCATAATCCATATAACATTTTCATTCTCATTTCATTCCTTGTATAACCTGTATCTCATACACATAATATAGTTCAACATAGAATTTTCATTTTACTCATACCACACAATTTAGTAATATATATTTCAAACATTTTATGTAAAATAAGTCAACCCTCATTTATCATTCTTATACTAAAAATATACATTTAATTTCTGACACAATTAACCTGAAAAATCTTTCTATTCATTAGTCTAATTTCACATATACATATCTAATAAAACAGCTCTAGGCTGAGAAGTAATAATTTAAACGATTGGCATTTTTAAACCCCTTCGGAAACATATACATATATAAATAATATAATCCATTTATCCGTTTAATTCATAAAAACCTGGTTTAATATATATTCCCCCTTACCTGCTTTCTTGAACTACGACAATAGGAACTTCAAATGATGCCTGTGGCGCTCACCCGAACCCTGAATCAAAAACCCTAGTTTAATCAGATAAACCCCAAATAACTTACTATTTCTGCATTTTCCTCAACCTATAAACCTCCAATAAACATTTAAAATCCCAAAACTAAGAATCTTAACCCTTACCTCAACTTTGGAGCATTTCCCGAAAAGCCCAGTTTATAAATTAGCTGCGCTAGCTATGTAGGGAATCTTACCTAGAACACCGTAGTGGTCTCCGTTTGTCAATTCAGGCTGAATTAGGGCCAGATTTGAAGAGAGAAGGCAGATGAGACGTTTTAGAGAGAGAAAAACGGAGGAAGAGTGAATTTCCTTGGATCTTTTATACTCGATGTTGCCACGTGGTTTCATCGACGAGAAGACAGGATTCGTCGACAAGTCATAGAAAAGACTTCGTCAACAAGAGGGTGCGTTCGTCGACGAAGCTTAAAATATAAAATTTGCTCACTCAGGATCTCTTCGTCAATGAAGGACTGAACTTTGTTGACGATTTCTAGAAGAACACTCGTTGACGAAGACAGGATATTTGTCGATGAGGTCTGCTGTTCTTCCTCTTTTAAATCTTCCTTCTTCCCTTATTCTTTATTTATCTATTCCATTTATTATTTTCTTAATTATTTAATCATTATAATTTTTTGGGTCGTTACATTCTTCTCTCCTTTATAAAATTTTTTCCTCAAAATTTCTTTACTAATCAATCATTTCCTCATTTCAGACATTCATTAATTCACTATATCCCAATATTTATATCAAAAGAATTCCTACCTTATCCACAACGAAATAAAATCATCATATAAACTTCTCAATCATCTATAGCCAAATTAAATCATTATTATCTTAATCATAAACCCATATCTATGCCCCTGAGATTATCTGACTTAGGCTGAATCAACGAGTACACTCGTGCTGGACAACCTCTTCCTAGTGGTACTTGCTGCTTCTGTGATGCCCCGATTTTCGTACAATTTTTTTTCAATAATAAATAAATAATTTACACGTCATCGACAACATCCAAAAATCAGTCACGTCAACAATCCTACTATCATTCATACAACCCGACCTGCACTGGGTACTAGGTAAAAAAGTTATTTTATTTATATAACCTAACAACGGAAGACAATATATTTATATCATTCAAAATACAATACCCAGAGTATCTACATACACACATATACATCATTATCACAAACTCAAAAACTACTCAACACTAGGGGAATTACACCTCCCCTAGTCCAGAAACTCACCTTGTGTGTTAGGGTGTAGTAACCCGGAAAATAATAGAATTTAAAGAAAGAGGGAGAGAAAATAGAAACAGAAACAGAAGGAGGTCATAGACGACGAAGGTCTTTAGAATTTTGTCGACAAACACAGGGCTTCATCGACGAGAATATACCGAGAGAGGTTTCTGGCTGCTCTGAATTTCGTCGACGAGGTGACGTGTCTCGTCGACGAATCTGACAGTATAATAGGAGGGAAACCGAGATATTTTGTCATTTTCACCACGTCTCTCTCTCTCTCTCTCTCTCTCTCTCTCTCTCTCTCTCTCTTCGATTCCGGCCCCACCAGTCGCCGAATTGACGATCCGAAGCTACCGCGACACTCCTGGCAGAGTTCTTTGCAAATCTGTCGGAGCGGATCGTCGAAAAATAGAGTTGGATTTCATCTCAAATTCAGGGTAAGACCTTTTATCTAGTTTTTGGCTTTCTGACAGTTATAGGAAATGATATAGACAGAAAAATGCTGATATTTTGTTCTGGCATATGTTGGTTTCAGGGTATTTTGTAGGAGGCCTTGCGGGTGTTAGGCTTGTATTCCCTAAGGGCTTTTCGGTAGTCAGGTAAGGGAAATATGTTATGCTAAGCATTTCTTAAAATATGATACATTTTATTTAATTACGAAAATTATGTATTTAGTATGGTGTGGCTTGTGAATATGTATATGATACGGGGATATGTTTTACGAATTTAGTTTCATGATTTTATGAATTTCAGTATTATGATTATTCAGTTCTCAGTATTACGTATGAATTACAGTTACAGTTTATGCAGCATCATGATTATTTCAGTACTTCAGAATCATGACAAATCAGAAATATATATATATATATATATATATATAAATATATTATATGATATCAGACCCTGTTGGACTTGTAGCTACAGAGCACAGTATCGTTGCTACGACTACTATGTTACTTATTTAGTGCAACCACCTATTTAGATAGTACATGGTAAGGTCGACCACCTAGGCCCTTGAAGATGTTAGGCTCCCAATCCAAATTTTGGTTGAGGTAGGCAGGTCGACTGACGGAGTTCAGTGATTTATTCCTAATTGGCCAACCAGGGTAAATTTAGCCTACGGGTCGCACAACCCTGTCATAAGGGGGGCAAATCATGACACACAGATAGCCACAGGGAACAGTTTCAGTTACTATTACATACGTACGGATTTACAATAACAGGGACTATACTTATGTACACTAGAAGTATTTGAATTATAACCATAATACTGTCATATTAAGCAATAGGGAAAAGGGGTGGTGTATTCTATTATTTATACTGTACTTTTGTACTTAGTTATTCATGTGTATATGAAAACAAATTTCATGATATATAGTAGCTCATTTGCCACACACTAGTAATAGCATATTTCTCCTTACTGAGCGTTGGCTTATCCCAGTGTTGATATATTTTTTTCAGGTGATCCAGGTAGGCGAGCAGACTAGGCTCGCAAATAGAGGGGCTTCAGTAGTGCCCTGCCAGAGAGTGGGTATGTTTTTGGGAGTGTTTTTGTACATCCCAATATAGTTGAGGGAATTTTTGGGAAAACAGATATATGTGTATATTTTGGGAAAAACATGGTAGCACTCTGGTATTGATATTGTATGATATAGACATGTTTATTCAGTTTATGCTTTTCGCTGCTTAGGTTAATAATTGGGTTTTTCTACAATATGGTATCAAAGCATGTTAGACATCATGGTATAAAAAAAAAGAAAAAAAACCCAGTTTATTTAGCAGGTCGTTACATAGGGTCTTAGCTCCTAATGGTCACGGAGCTCTATCGCCTGGCCTATCTCTGTCCCCTGAAAAATTTAAATAATTTGGGTGAAACACATCTCAGTAAGAAGGAATAAATTATTTACAGTGTGTGACCATATGAGTACAATTATAATACACTTTACTTTTCAAATCACCATTTCACTTGAGAAAATAGACTGGCAAATATATTCTCATAGTCATATAGATATACAACACAAGATTTTATAAGCTTTAAAATCATTTCTCAAATTCAATGATTTCTAACACATATTTACCCGTGAAGTTCCTGAGAATAAGGAAGATTACCCGCCCATACAGGTAGCTTCCTTCTGCCCTAACACGTTATGCAGCTGAGTATGACCACATCTGATACCTATCAGGGCACTCACCTTACTCAGTAAGCCCTCAGGCGCAGAGTTTCACTTCGCCTCAATTATTTATGTCATTACCTCACATAGTTCATTTCTTATATTTAACATTCTTTATTTCTCAATTTCCATTCTTTCTTTCATTTCTCATTTTAGCCAATTTTATCATTCTTTCGCTTTCCATATTCATTTTACTTTCTGGCTCATAAGTATCCTTGGTATCAAATACCAACATCGCATCTGTAAATCATGGCCACCCTGAGGATCTTTCTATCCACGCCATGCTTCCCCCTATGGTCAAGGTTGTGTGGCCCAAAGGCTGTATCTAACCGTAGTTGGCCGACCCGGTTAGATCAAAGTATCATATTACATATCGCGTTTGTAATACGATTGGCCGACCTATAACCCTGATCCAGACTCAGGGGGCCCAACAACCCTACAAAATGGCTCAGTCAACTGTCACATCACACGCTCCAAGAGTCTCTGTGGTTGCATTAACATCACTAGCAACGGTACCGTGCTCAATATCATAACCATCCATCAGGGTTCACTACCACATACCTGCAATCATTATGCGATATTGGCATTTCATCAATCATATTCTAGTATATCACAATTCAGTTTAATATAAATATTCCCGTCATTTTCTATGCACATTTCATCATCACGTAATAACATATATCATATTTCACGTATTTCACATTTTTCCAAAATACTCATACCAGTAATTTGCACAAACTCATTTCTCATGCAAATAATTTTCACTCACATATAAATACCACATTTCATTGTTTTTCACTAGTCACATCAATCATTCTCATTTCAATCTTTTCTCAGAAAATACCCATCGTTATATTTCACACTTTTCAACACATGTAATGTGCCACACAGTTTTCATCTAATATTCATAACATATTATTTTCACACTCAAAAATATCACAATTTAAAATCACTCAAATGCCACACAATTTATCTGATATTTATATCGTAACAATTTCCAGACAAAATACCATAAGCACATTTTCATATATTAATTTAAACAGTAATTTTAAAAATACAACTATAATTTATTCCCCTTACCTGACTTACTGAGAGTCTCGTTAGGACCCAGATTCTACGCCTTTGGCGCCCGAAACTCAAATCCTAAATTTCAAATTTTCCTAGATTAATTAACTCATTTCTCCCAAAACAATACTCAACTAATCTTCCCTAAACTCCATATACCCCAAATTATCATTTAAACTATTATTTAACATCACCACTAAATTTTCTGAATTTTGTCTACAGGTCCCAAAATTACACCCGCAGCGCTCACTCGGGCCCTAAATTCTGAACATTTTACTTCAACTCCAGATGCTTAACATTTTAATATTTCTAAATTATTCCTATTTAATTAAAAATAAGCCCCTTAATAACCCCCGTACCCCAAATTTGGGGTTTTACCCACGATGACTCCACAAGAATTCCGTTTCGCTAGACTTGTAGATAGTCATCCCTAGATTCTCGTGGTAGTGTCCGTTCGTCGATTGGGCTTATAAAGATAGCAAGAAATTCACTAGGAGATACGCTAGGAGATACGCCTACGCCGCTCCTACCACCGATCCGCTCCGGTAGAAATGACGGCAGCGGAGAATGGAGTCCAACGGTATCTTCCGATTTTCGATCGGGCAAAAATCCGTCACGAAATTGAGGAGAGAGGGAAAGAGAAAGAGAGGAGAGAGAGAGAGAGAGTTTGTCACGCGCAGGACAGGAGAAAGAAGAAGAAAAGAATAAGAAGAAGAAAGAAAAGAAAAGAAAAAAATAAAAACCAAAAGAAACAAAACAAATTTCCTGAAGCTAGAAGCTTCAGGAGAATAATAATAATAATATATTTAATTAATATTAATTATAATATATTTTATTTATAAAAATAAAAATAAATTTTAATTATTTTTTTCTTCTTTTTTTCTTTTTTTTCTTAATTCCGATTAATTAATTAATTAATTAATTTTTTTTTAGAACCACTGTGCTAATCTTCTATATCCGTTTTTGGGGTTATTACAGCTTCCCTCGGTCCTGGTTTGGTACAAGTACAATAGGCAACGGCTCCTGACAATTTTTTTTTATATGCTCTGATTTACCACACCTGAAACAATTAGGAGTCTCAAACCAGCATTCACCCCTATGCCTCTTTTTACATTTCTGGCATTCGGAGTAAAACTGATTACCCTGATAACCAGGATAGCCCCAATCTCCTGTCTCCTACCTCGAGCCCATAGCATTTTTCCCTTTCTTCCCCAATCCCTGACTGATCTTAGCCTGAAAACTAGATGGTGCAGGCCTCTTCTTTTGCTTGTAGGCTCTGTATTGCTCTGGATGCTCTTTTCTAGCACCGAAGTCTTATTACCAAGTCTAAGAAATTCTGGACTTGGAATCCCACCACCAGCTCATAAATTTTGCGTCTCAGGCCTTTTTCAAATTTCCTGGCCTTCCTTACCTCGTTCAGAATCAAGAATGGTGCAAAGCAAGATAGCTCCATAAATTTTGTTGCATACTCCCCAACAGTCATATTCCCCTAGGTCATGTTAGTAAACTCTTCAATCTTTTCCTCTCTCATAGATAAGGGGGAAAACCTATCAAAGAATAGCTCTTTAAATCACTCATAGGTTAGTGCTATCTTTACCAGTCTCTGCTCCTCTAGTAGCTTCACAGAAAGCCACCTGTGTTTTGCATCACTGGTCATCTTAAATGCGGCATAACCTTCTGCTCATCTGTGCAGTCGAGTACAGCCATGATCTCCTCTATCTCCTGTACCCAATTCTCTGCAGCCACTGGCTAAGGTCCTCCTACGAAGGCTGGAGGGTTCATTCTCATGAACTCCTTAATACTGCAGCCCTGAGTTGCAGGTGGACACTTCTGCTCTCTCATATTCTTCCTCATTTCTGCCTTGACCTGTTGGGCTATACCCATCAGCATCGTGGAGGTATCAATTTATTTTTCACTGGAAGTCTCCGAATCATCTCTTCCTTCAGCCTCTACATCCTCATCCCTAGGATCCATCCTAAAAATAGGAAAGGAAAGAGATAAGAATTCCATTATCATAATCCTAACAACACAATCATTAAATTTAAATCCAATATACATCCAAATTCTTCATATAAGGACCAGTCTCACAGCTCAAAAACAAAATTATCTAAGGGTTACCGTGGCCTTTCTATCGCTGTCAATTGCTTCAGAAAAATCACAGGAAATCGTCGACGTATTTCCGCCTCTAAACTACAAAACAAAATCCTATACTTCTCAACACCTAACCTATTCATCTAGTATCCTCATCCTAACTAATTCCTATACTCTGGTATAAATCATCTCTAAGTTTGCAGAACCCAAAACCTATTGCTCTGATACCAATATGTAATGCCCCGAACCCAAAAACCCGATCCGGTGCGTTATACCTGAATAAACTGGGCTTCGTGGCACCCCAAACCTGCCTGGTGGGACCTGGGTGCCACGTAATCCATTCTTCTGTACTTGTTATTCCATTAACAATTACGCAGCGGAAAACATAACTATAATCCTCAATCAGTATAATACTAGAGTTTCCTACATCTATCTGCATTCCAAAATAAACCATTCATCCATCTGTATTCACATATATACATATCTCCAAAAATATAATCCATAACTTCCAGTATTCACAAATCAGAAGACTTAAAACATAAAACATAAAACATAAACTTATACATCCCAAAAGTATCATCATAGTTTATACCCTCTTTCTTTCTATATCCAAAAATGTTATAGTAACCCCGAGCTCTCTAAGCTCGATCACGAGGAGGTCCTAAAAAAGATAAATTTGTATTCAAGTGAGACACATCTCAGTAAGGGAAGAAACAATATATTAAATCAGCATGTGACCAACATAAGGTTTGTAAATAACATATGTATATGTAATCATCATTTGCAAATCATTATCATAGTTTTTAAAATCCTTGCCTAAGCCTGATCAAACACATGCAAGAAATTTTACCCGCGAGATTACCTAAGGATTGGGGTGATTACCCACCCATACAAGTAGCACCCCTTTGCTCTGATACTTTAGGTAACCAATGGTCATAAATGAAACATATTAGGGCACTTACCTTACTTAGTAATCCCTCAGGCAAAAAAGTAATCTCGTACTCACACGGTTCATACAAAGGTTTACCAGCAAATGCTCCTAAGAATAAGGAAATTTACCCACCCATACTAGTAATTTCCCTTTGCCCTAATACATTATGCAGCATACTGCTACATCTGATACCTACTAGGGTACTTGCCTTTCTCAGCAAGCCCTTGGGCGAAGAGTTTGCCCCGCCCATAACCCGTACCATGTTATAACTAGCATATATACTGACATTTCATACCATTTCACTTTATGTGGCTCTTTCCCATTTTGCATTGTTCACATTTCACATTTCATTTCCATTTCATTCATATTTCATTTCATTCTCATTTTCATTTCATTTCATTTCTTGCATTCATACTACAGCTCCTTTTAGCTATACATCAATTAGTCCACATAGATATGCACTAATATGCTACTACAGCTCTTTTTAGCTATTCATCAGTTAGTCTACAGCTCCTTTTAGTTGGTCATCATTTATCTATTGTTGCATTAACAATCACATGCAGCATAATTGTAACGACCCCAATTTAAAATGAAATTTAAATAATAAGGAAAGGGAAATGGAAACCAGAAACAGAAGGAGGCCGTAGATTTCGCCGACGAACGCAGGAGATTCGTTGACGAGAAAATGCCGAGAGTTTAGCAGGATTTCGTCGAAAAATACGTGGGATTCGTCAACGAAGGCTTAAGATATTTCGTCGACGAACACAGGGCTTTGTCAATGAGAAAATGCTGAGAGGGGTTTTTGATTCGATTGAATTTCGTCGACGAAGGGTGGATTTCGTTGACGAAATTTGTGAAGGACTCGTCAATGAAGGTCGGACTCATCGACGAATCCAGCGGGTTTACAAATATGAAAAATCCGATTTTAACTTAATAATTAAGAAATTTTCATTCTCTCTCTCTCCTCTTCGGTCTTCTCTCCTTCTTTCATTGATTTCGGGCCAGATTTTCGCCAGATCGACAATCTAAAGTCACCACGACGCTCCTAGGGAAGTTCTCTCCAAACCTACCGGAGCGGATCGTCGGTGAAAGCAAAGAGGAAACCATCCCAAATCCAGGGTAAGGCTTTTTATCAATTTTTGGAGTTTTAATAGTTGAGATAAGCGTTCTACGCATGGAAATATTAAAGTTTAATACTGGGGATTTTCATTTCCAAGGGTCTTGATTGGAAACGTTGGGAATCATCCCTGAGTTGAGGTAAGGCTTTTAAGTTAAATTTGACTTAAAGGTAGATATAAGAAATGTTATACACGTTGAAATACTAGGGTTTAATTCTGCAAGTTTTCAATTTCAGGGGTGTTGAGTTAAGAACCTTGTGGGTGAAAGGAAGAGTTTTATTAGGGGCTTTCCAGGGATCAAGTAAGGGGATAAACTAAGTTAGTACTGTTTTGGAAAATGCTTATATATATATATATATATATATATATATAGTTATCATTTGATTTATGGAAAATGTATATGATTATATATATATATATATATATATATATATATGTCTTATATTTGCAAAATACTGTGAAAATGATTGTATGTTGAACATGTGGAAAATTTACTATGTGGCATGAGTAAAAATGTTGTGAAATGTTGTTTTCTGGGAATGTGGATGATATGGATTTTTATGATGGAAAACAGGCATACGGGCCGAGATGTTTTACATATATATATATATATATATATATATGTGGATGTGATTTGCCGGCTTACGGGCCGTGCTATGTGATTTGCCGGCTTACGGGCCGTGCTATATGGTTTGCCAGCGTACGGGCTGTGCTATGTGATTTGCCGGCGTACGGGCCGTACTATGTGACTGTGATTGCCAGCGTACGGGCCGTGCTATGAGATATGATTTGCCAGCGTACGGGCTGTGCTATGTGTAGCTGGCGTATGGGCCGAGCTATGATAAAATGTGTAATACCGGCATACAGACCGATGATTTTCATGATACACGTATATATGTAAAATGATATGATTAATGTGAAAATAAATGATATGAGATATTTATGTATCATGGTTTCATTATATGTATATGATATCAGAACCTGGTTGGCTTGGTTTAGGTTAGCATTTGCACGGTACCGTTGCTATGTGTCAATGGTCTTTGTGATCATGATATCTGTGTTAACGCTGATGTACGGAATGGTGTGAGATTGGATGGTCGATGTGGTTATTTTCAAGAAGTGTGCTGTTATCACCTCTGGTGTACGGACCAGTCTGGGTAGACCCATCGGACCTACAGACTAAACTACTGACTTGGCAGTGGTCGACCAACCATTGTCAGGTCTTGCATTCGGGCCACACAACCCAGTCATGTGGGGGTAATACATGATAACAGCCAGCTAACCTACCAGGATTGTTTTATGTTATTATTATTACGACATGAGTTGAGATATGTTATGAAAATGCAGTATGTTCTGCCATGTTGATTTATATGTATATATATATGTTTTCCCAGATTTGATGAAACAGTACTAAATGTGTTATATATGATATATGTTGAAGACGAATTGCTCATGTTGCCACACACTAGTATTAGTTTATTTCACTTACTGAGAGGTGTCTCACCCCTAAATTTCATTTAACTTTTCAGGAGCCCCAGATAGGGGAGCGAGAAAAGCCCCGCAGAATTAGTGTTGTTTATCTGCCCTCTGCGAAGGGTAAGTTTTGGTAGGGACGGTTAGATTTTGAGGGAATTGTCCCTAGAATTATTTTTGGGTTGTATATACTGAGAGTTAGTGGTTGTAGTACTTTGGTATGTGTTGGGCACATTATGATGAGATGTATATAATTTTATACTTTCTGCTGCGTAGGCTTCTGCTGTATGTTTTGTTATATCCCTGGTACCCACGGGTCCAGGTGGATGGTGACCTGCTAAGTTGTGATGTTTGATGTTGATATTATTATAATATATATATATATATATATATGTGTGTGTGTGTGTGTGTGTGTGTGAAAAATGAGCGGGTCATGACAATAATCCATATAACATTTTCTATAAAATAAGTCAACCCTTATTTATCATTCTTATACTGAAAATATACCTTTAATTTCTTACACAGTTAACCTAAAAAATATTTCTCTTTCATCAGTCCAATTTCACATATACATATCTAATAAAACAGCCCTAGGTTGAGAAATCATAATTTAAACGGTTGACATTTTTAAAGCCCTTTGGAAACATATACATATATACATATATACATAACATCATCCATTTATCCGTTTAATTTATAAAAACCTAGTTTAATATATATTCCCTCTTACCTGCTTTCTTGAATTACGCCAACAGGAACTTCAAATGATGTTTGTCGCACTCACCTGAACCCTGAATCAAAAACCCTAGTTTAATCACATAAACCCCAAATAACTTACTATTTCTGCATTTTACTCAACCTATAAACCTCCAATAAACAGTTAAAACCCAAAACTAAGAATGTTAACCCTTACCTCAACATTGGAGCGTTTCCTGAAAAGCCCAATTTAGAAATCTGTTCCACTAGATGTGTAAAGAATCTTCCCTAGAACACCGTAGCGGTCTCCGTTTGTCGATTCGAGCTAAATCAAGGTTGGATTTGAATCCGTTGCACCCTACAATTAAACTCGTTGGTTGCAAATGGGTTTTCTGTATCAAATGAAATCTTGATGGTAGTATTTGTCGTTATAATGCACGACTGGTGACCAAAGATTTTCATCAATAGTTTGTCTTTGATTATAATGAGACCTTCATCCCTGCTGTGAAGTCGGTGACTATTTGAGCTTTCCTCTCCATCACTGTTAAGAAAAATTAGCCCCTTTGATAGCTGGATGTCAATAATGTGTTTCTACATGTTCATTTTCAGGAGGATGTTTTCATGGTTCAACCTCCGAGTTTTTTTTATCCTATTATTCCTTCTCATGTTTGTAGGTTAAAGCATTCTTTGTATGGCTTGAAACAAGAACCTCGTGCTTGGTATCAAGCTAGAACTGAGTTGTAAGAACCCAACCCGTGAGATATGGAATAAATAAATAAGAAAAGGGTAAAACAATAATAAAGCAGGCTTCGTCAACGAAGGCCCTTCTATTGTTCAGCGACAAAATGCAGAGGTTCGTTGATGAGGAGAAGCCGACAGGTTTTGGGAAATCCTGAAATCTCAGGCTCGTTGACGAGGCCACCACTACGTTGATGAATTTCCTTTGCTGGCTCATCAACGAAGACGCCACATCATCGACGGGGTTGGCCGGGTGAAAGGTGCAATAAATATTATTTTGGGTTGCTTAGAAGTTAAGATATCTGAATTTCTCTCTCTTTCTCTCTAGAACTCGAAGCCTCACTCTCTCTCTATATTTCTTTTCCGTTCGTCGTTAGAATCGACGAACCGACGTTATTACGAGGATCAGAGAAAGAATCTCTACATGTTTTGTGGAATGGATCTTCGTTTTGAGGTCTTCAGATTTTGACCCAAAAATCGAGGTAAGGTTCGGTTTTCATTTCCGTTTCGGTAGATCTGTAGAGAGTAAGATTGTAAGTAATTATTGTACTGTGATTTATAGGTTTCAGGAACTTGGTTCTCTGTTTAGGAGCCGTAGAGTTTGTGTTTGGATTTTCGAGGAAAGGTAGGCAGATTCTGTTTATATAGGTTATTTTTGAAATCAAATTCGGTAGAACTGTGGTTCACGATCCTGTGTGTGTTTTGGTTAAGGTAAAATTATGGGTTTTTCATGCTACAATTTTGGGAAAAAGGGGGCATTGGGTTGCATCTCTGGTTTCGTAGGAAAATCGTGGATATATTGTGCTATATATTGTGTTATGAAGAGGTAGTGCCTTAACTTATTTTAAACTATATTTTGAAAATCATGATTTTGTGATTACCAAATGAGTGTGGAATGAATTGTTATATGAATATGCATTGAGTTGTGATTTTCTGAAATGAGATATAGGAACGTGAGTTCTGAATTGTTCCAAGTTGTGAAAGAGTGTCCGGTTCTATATTCGAGAGTGTGAAATACCACTTGCTAGTGGCAAGAGTGTGCGACTCTATATCCAAGGGCGTGAAATATCGCCTCTTATTGACTGATCACCGAAGGATGTGGATCCACCATATGTACCAGTACGATGCCATGGGAGCCTGGGGCTACGCTATGTGTGGGGGACGTTGTGTAATGCGAGCCGACTTTGTGCCGAAGGGTGTGACGACACCGAGTTGATTGATCATGTGTGTGTTGAAAACTATACTGGAACTGTTTTGTGGAAATATTGGAATTGAACTGTGTATGTTTTATATCATGATAACACTTATATGCCACACATTGATATAACCTGATTCTGCCTTACTAAGATGTGTCTCACCTCTATCGTACGTACATGTTTTCAAGTCCTTCAAGTAACCGGAACTAGCGTCCTTGTGTTGGGAGTGAGGTGGTTGGTTTACTGCATAAAGTACTTGTGTAAGTACTAGGACTATAACAGAGTTGTCGTTTTGGGTATTGCTAGCACCATGGGTTATGTTTTGTAATATGGAGCTTAGACTTTGTTTGTATAGACTCTGATATGGTACGATGTATGTATGGAATGAACTTTTTCGCTGCGTATATGTCGTGTATGTGAATGTGTATAGGGTGTATGGGAACCCCACAGGGTCATACCTCATTCATTATAGTATCAAGTGTGTTTTGTATGATACAAGGACAGGTTAGGTTACTACATCACCCTCTGAGTCCCTTTACCGGGTTCGGGGCGGGACTTGAGTGCTTGTCTTCTTCACTCGATTTTCAGAAGTCTAAATTTGATCCCTTTCTATTTATCTACACTTATGCTGATGTTACTCTCTGTTTTTTGGTATATGTGGATGATCTCTTAATCACTGGGAGTAATTTTGCTGCTATTTCTAAGGTTGTTCAACAACTCGGTCATCGGTTCTCTTTGAAGGATCTTGGTCACTTGCATTATTTTCTTGTTGTTAAGGTGATTTCAGTTACCCATGGACTATTCCTCTCCCAAGAAAAGTATATTCGTGATTTTTTTTCTCACACTAAGATGGATGGTGCTAAGGTAGTGATGACTCCACTTGCCACAAAGGATTTTCTTCAGCTCCACGATGGCTCCTCTTCTATTGATCAGACTGAATACCGCCGAGCTTTAGGAGCTCTCTAATATCTCACTCTAACTTGTCCCGACATTGCCTTCCTGGTCAATAAGTTGGCTTAGTTCATGCATAAACCATTTCAACTCCATTAGACCGCTGCCAAACATGTTCTACGATACTTAAAGGGCACTCTTCATCATGACATCCTCCGAAAGCACACATGGATTCTCACTCTTCAAGGATTTTCTAATGCTGATTGGACCGATGATAGGCATACCAGATCCCACACCTCTGCCTATCTTATTTTTCTGGGTGATTGTCCTATTTCATGGAGCACGCGCAAGCAACGTGCTGTGGCTCATTCCTCCACTAAGGCGGAATATCGAGCTCTTGCTTCAACCACCTCTGAGCTTGTTTGGATTCGCTTATTGTTTTAGGAACTCGGTGTTCCGATTACTAAGCCCTCATATCTGTTTTGTGATAATATTGGTGCTATCTAGTTGAGTCTTAATCCTGTTATGCATTCATGGATGAAGCATATTGCTATTGATCTTCATTTCGTTCATGATATGGTTACCAAAGGTTTGCTGTAAGTTTTGTAGACCTCTTAACTAAGGCTCTATCCTGTCACAAATTTCACTCTTTATGCTCCAAGATTGGCTTAACTGATGGCACACCTATCTTGCGGGGGTGTATTAAGGAAATTGCTTAGTTTTCCAGCAAACAATCAACGATTTTGACATACCATTCGACGGTTGCTTCGACAGATTAAGACAGAATGGTTACTGTGATTAAACCGTCGACGGTTTCACCAAACTGTTGCCAGTTACTCCTTTTACTAAATTTTTGAGAATCCTAACAGCTGAAGATTTGCGAAAATCCAATTGTATGCAGCGATCTAAGATTCCTCAATTGTATTACTTGAATAGTTATTTATATTTGATAGTTTAGGATCTCTTTGATTTAGTATTTAAATACTTTTAAATATGTAACAAACATACCTTATACAAGTCCTATATATAGGACATCTTTACATCAAATGAAAGTAAGCTCTTCATTTTCTATAGATTCATGCTCTAATTCTATCCCAACCCCAACCTCCCAAGTCCTGGCCTCCATGTTTTATATTGGTGGAAGGAGGTAGCAAGTCAAGTTAGCCACAATCGCATCCCTTATTTCCCCATGCCCTCCCCAATCACCCTCATGTTTTTTCCCCCACTTTTACACCCCTAAAAAATCCCTTCATGGCATGGCCAAACCTTACTACATAAACTTTAAACAAAATTTGGCAATGTCACACTTTAACTCGAATATTAGAGTATCCACTATGCCTTGTGTTTATTTATGTGATATACACACGCACCAATCCTTCTATTATCCTACATGGCTTCACACTAACATTTAAAAAAATAAAATTAAATCACAAGCATTGTAACGACCTGCTCATTTTAATTTTTTTTTTTTATTATCAACATTATAAAATCAATACTACATATCCCACAATCCAGCTCAGTAGGTCACCATCCACCTGGATCCATGGGTATCAAGGATATAACAAAACATACAGCAGAAGCCTACGCAGCAGAAAGTATAAAATTATATACATCTCATCATAATGTGCCCAATACATACCAAAGTGCTATAAACACTAACTCTCAATATATATACATCCCAAAAATGGAATCTAGGGACAATTCCCATAAAAACCTAACTGTCCCTACCAGAAACTTACCCTTTGCAGAGGGCAGATAAGCAACACTACTTCTACGGGGCTTTTCCCGCTTTCCTATTCGGGGCTCCTGAAAAGTTAATAAAATTTAGGGGTGAGACACCTCTCAGTAAGGGAAATAAACTAATACTAGTGTGTGACAACATGAGTAATTCGTGTTCAACATATATCATATATAACACATTTAGTACTGTTTCATCGAATCTGGGAAAACATATATATATCTCAACAAAGCAGAACATACTGCATTCTCATAACATATTTCAATTCATGTCAAAATAATAATAACATAAAAATCATCCTAGTGGGTTAGCTGGTTGTTGTCATGTATTACCCCCACATGACTGGGTTGTGTGGCCCGAAGGCAGGACCTGACAATGGTTGGCCGACTACTGCCAAGTCGATAGTCTAGTCTGTAGGTCCGATGGGTCTACCCAGACTGGTCCATACACTAGGGGTGATAACAGCACACTTCTCAAAAATAACCACATCGACCATCCAATCTCACACCACTCCGTACAGCGGCGTTAACACAGATATCATGATCACGGGGATCATGGACACATAGCAACGGTACCGTGCAAGTGCTAGCCTAAACCAAGCCAACCAGGTTCTGATATAATATACATATACTGAAATCGTGATACATAAATATCTCATTTCATTTATTTTCACATCAATCATATCATTTCACATATATACATGTATCATAAAAATCATCGGTCCGTACGCTGGCAAATAACATAGCACAGCCCGTACACTGGCAAACCACATAGCACGGCCAGTACGCCGGTAAATTACATAGCACAGCCCGTACGCCGGCAAATCACATAGCACGGCCTGTACACCGGCAAACATATCCACACACACACACACACACACACACACACACATATATATATATATATATGTACAAAAACATCTCGGCCCGTACGCCGGTTTTCCCTCATAAAAATCCACATCATCCACATTCCCAGAAAACAGCATTACACAATATTTTTACTCATGCCACACAGTAGATTTTCCACATACTCAACATACGATCATTTTCACAGTATTTTGCAAATATAAAACATACGTATATAAACATATACATTTTCCATAAATCAAATGATAACTATATATATTTATAAGCATTTTCCAAAATAGTACTAGCTTAGTTTATCCCCTTACCTGATTCCTGGAAAGCCCCTAATAAATTTCCCCGCACCCGCAGGGTTCCTAATTCAACACCCTGAAAATGAAAAATCCCAGATTAAAGTTCAGTATTTTGAAGCATACAATATTTTCCTTAACTGCCAAAAACTCAAATATTGGGTAGAAATTTTTCACCCAAAAGCATTCAAGTTTAACACCTGAGCGGTTTCCTGATCAATACTCCGAAACTGAAAACCCCTAGTATTAAATTTCAGTATTTTCATGCGTATGACACTTTTCTCAACTATCAAGACTCCAAAAATTGAGTAAAAAGGCTTACCCTGAATTTGGGATGGAATCCAAATTCGTTTCCCTGACGATCTGCCCCGACAGACTTGTAGAGAACTTTGCCAGGATCGTCATGGTAGCTTCGGATCGTCGATCTGATGACTGGTGGGGCCGAAAACGTAGAGAGAAGGGAGAGAGAACCGTAGAGAGAGAGAGAGAGAGAGAGAGAGAGAGAGAGAGAGAGAGAGAGATTTCTAAAAAAAATGATATTTCTCCCGGATTTTCGTATATATATAAAACAAGATTTCGTCGACGAGCCCGACCTTCGTTGACGAGTCCTTCACAAATTTCATCGACGAGACCCTGTATTCGTCGACAAAATTCAAGCTACCACAGAACCTCTCTGGGTATTTTCTCGTCCACGAGACCCTGTGTTCGTCGACGAATTCTCTTAAGCCTTCGTCGACGAATACAGGGGATTCTTCGACAAAGTCTACGGCTTCCTTTTGTTTACGATTTCCATTTCCCTTTCCTTATTATTTAAATTTCATTTTTAAATTCGGGTCGTTACAAGCATCCTCCTCCAAGTGTCAACTGATTAGTCATATGCCATTTGCCTCTTTTTTTTTTTCTTTTTTTGTAAGTTAACTTTTTGGATTACCATAGTATCACTTATTTGATGTATTGATTTGGAGAGTCTAAAATTTAATTTATCAATTAATAAACTAATTTGCATTGAGTTAAGCATTTGTTCAGGTTAGTATTCTCGGTGCATAGTTTGATCAACACCACACTATGCTTAATAGGATTATAAGTAGACCATAACTCATAGTCTTGAGGAAACACCAAAGATGTGACGACCCGAATTTTTTAAAATGGAATTTAAATAATAAAGAGAGAGGGAAATAGAAACAAAAACGGAAGGAGGTCGTAGACGATGTATCAAAGACGGCTTTCAGGACCAGGTATGGGCATTATGAGTTTTTAGTTATGTCATTTGGTCTGACGAATACTCCTGCAGTATTTATGGACTTGATGAATAGAGTCTTCCACCAATACCTCGAACAGTTCGTGGTTGTTTTTATTGATGATGTACTGGTCTATTAGATGAGCTATGAGGAGCATGAGACACATTTGAGGCAGGTTTTACAGATGCTCAGGGAGAAGAAGTTGTATGCCAAATTTAGTAAGTGTGATTTCTAGCTTGAGAAAGTTGTGTTTTTGGGGCATGTCATCTCAGGAGATGGAATTTCTGTAGATCCCAGTAAGATTGAGGCGGTGGTGAACTGGGCTAGACCGAAGAACGTTCAGGAGATCAGGAGTTTCTTGGGGTTAGCCGGTTACTATCGTCGTTTTGTCGAGGGGTTATCAGTCCTATCAGGGCCTCTGACACGACTTACCAGGAAGAATTCCAGATTTGAGTGGGACGACAGCTGTGAGCAGAGTTTTCAGGAGCTAAAGCAGAGATTAGTCACAACTCCGGTATTGATCATCCCATCTGGAGGTGAGGGTTATACCATATATAGTGATGCGTCCTTAAAGGGACTTGGCTGTGTGTTGATGCAGCATGGTAAGGTGGTAGCGTATGCATCTAGACAGTTGAAAGAGTACGAAAAGAACTACCCTACTCACGATCTTGAGTTGGCTGCAGTGGTACACGCACTGAAAATTTGGAGGCATTATCTGTACGGCGAGCAGTGCGAGATTTTCTCTAACCATAAAAGTTTGAAGTATTTCTTCACTCAGAAGGAATTGAATATTAGACAGAGAAGGTGGTTAGAGTTGATTAAGGATTTTGACTGTACGATCAGTTACCACCTAGGAAAAGCAAATGTGGTAGCTGATGCCTTGAGCAGGAATACCACGAGTCCAGTGTTAGCAGCTATGGAGATCCAGCATCCGATCATGATGGATCTGGAGAGACTTGGCATTGAGTTGATGGAGAGTAACACCCCAGTATGTATTGCCAGCCTAGTAGTACAGCCTACTCTGCAGGAAAGAATTAAAGTCGCCCAGAAGGAAGATCCAAAGTTAGTAAAGGTGATGGATAGAGTGCAGAGTGGCTAGGGAGAGGAATTTTGCATCTCAGATGACGGAGCCTTGCGGTTCCGTTCCAGACTATGTGTTCCTGCAGATGCTGACATTAGGAGGATGATTTTAGATGAGGCTCACAGATCCTTGTGTACAGTTCATCCCGATAGTACGAAAATGTACAGGGATTTGCGAGAGTTTTACTGGTGGAGCAGAATGAAGAGGGAGATTGCCGAGTATGTAGCCTAGTGTTTGACGTGCCAGCAGGTGAAGGCTGAGCACTAGAGGCCGACAAGGCAGTTGCAGTCGTTATTTATCCCAGAGTGGAAGTGGGATCATATTTCTATGGACTTTGTTTTAGGATTACCGTCGGCATTACAAGGCCAGAATGCCATTTGGGTGATTGTTGACCGTTTGACGAAGACCACCCATTTTCTCCCTATCAAGATCAGCTATTCCCTCAGTCGATTGGCAGAGATTTATGTTCAGGAGATAGTTCGTTCTCATGGGGTGCCTGTATCCATTGTGTCAGACCGAGACCCACGATTCACGTCACGATTTTGGAGGAGCTTGCAAGAGGCTCTGGGGTCTCAGTTATCGTTCAGTACGGCATTCCACCCTCAGTCAGACGAGCAGACCGAGAGGACGATACAGATATTAGAGGATATGCTCCGTGCATGTGTTCTAGAATTTGGGGGTAGCTGGACTTAGTTCATGCCACTGGTAGAGTTCGCGTACAATAACAGCTACCAGTCCAGTATTGGCATGGCACCGTTTGAGGCACTATACGATAGGAGATGTCGATCTCCTTTATATTGGGATGAGATAGGTGAGCGGCGAGTTGTGGGACCAGAGTTAGTACAACAGGCATATGATAAGGTTCGGCTTATTAGGGACAGGATTGGTGCAGCACAAAGCTGACAGAAGAGTTATGCCGACAATCGCTACAGGAACTTGGAGTTTGACGTGGGTGATCATGTATTTTTGAAGATAGCTCCATTGAAAGGAGTTATGAGATTTGGTAGAAAGGGTAAACTTAGCCTTAGGTTCATTGGTCCATTTGAGATTTTAGAGAAAGTGGGACCGGTGGCCTACAGGCTCGCTTTACCACCTTCATTATCCAGAATCTATGACGTATTCCACGTATCGATGTTGAGGAAATACGTCCCAGATCCTTCCCATATTATCAATTATGATGAGTTGGAGCTTAGTGATTCACTGGGGTATGAGGAGGTACCAGTACGTATTCTGGATAGGAAAGTACAGGAGTTACGTAACAAGAAGATTCCTCAGGTGAAAGTTTTGTGGAGGAATCATGCAGCAGAAGAGGCTTCTTGGGAGTTTGAGGAGCAGATGAAACAGAAATACCCGTAACTATTTCAAGAAGTTTAGATGTGATCTGATATGTGAGTAAATATGTGATGTAGTTTTCTTTTGGTAGTTACATGTAATGTTATAGATAGTATGAGGTGATTTTTAGTTTTGGGAGAGTTTTCTTTTGATATATGTAATCTCCCAGAACTTGAGTTGTAACCACAGTATTCCTCCGCCATAAGTGAGGGTGAGTAATAAAACGAGCAGACCATTTTGCTTAATAAGGGATGATGAATTGTGTGAATAGTAAATTTCGAGGACGAAATTTCTATAAGGAGGGGAGGATGTGATGACCCGAATTTTTTAAAATGGAGTTTAAATAATAAAGAGAGAGGGAAATAGAAACAGAAATGGAAGGAGGCTGTAGACTTCGTCGACGAATGCGGACATTGCATTTTGGAAGGAAAAGAAAAGGGAATGGAAACAAATAAAATAAAGAAGGAAGCTGCCAAGCTTCGTCGACGAACACAGGGATTCGTCGACGAATGCTTAAGATAATTCGTCGACGAACACAGGGTTTCGTCAACGAGAAAATACCGAGAGGGGTTCTGGGGCAGCCTGAATTTCGTCGAAGAATACAGGGTCTCGTCGACGAAATTTGTGAAGAACTCGCCGACGAAGATCGGGCTCATTGATGAATTCTGCTATTTTATAAGTATGAAAAATCCGGGGAAAACTTCATTTTTAAGAAACCTCCCTCTCTCTCTTCTTCGGCTCTCTCACTCTCTCTCTTCGATTTTGGGCTAGTTTCCCGCCAGATCGAAGATCTGAGGCTACCACGACGCTCCTGGCGAAATTCTCTGCAAGTTTGTTAGAGCGGATCGTCGGGAAAACGGAGTTGAAAATTATCCCTAAGTTGAGGTAAGACTTTTTAAGCTAAATTAGACTTTGAGGTAGTTATAGAAATTGATGTACGCATGAAAATACTGATGATTAATACTGTGAGTTTTGAATTTCAGGGTATTGAGTAGGAAATCCTACAGGGGTCAGGTTAGGAAATTTGAGGAGCTTTTTCAGTAGCCAGGTAAGGAAATAAACTAAAGAAGATATTTTCCATACAAGTTATTATTATTTATGAGCACATCTATTTTCAGAAAAGCCTATGTTATAATTGTTTATCATATATGAAACGTATGTTTGGAAAATACTGCCATTATGAGAAAAATGTATATGTATGTATGAGATGCCAGAAAATCATGATTTTAGTATGACTTTTAACAAGAGCATGTGTGGCATGAATATGATTTTACGTGAAATGAGATAAGATATGAATGCTTTTACAAGTAAAACACATTTTCAGGTGTTATGAAACGATGAGTTATATTGTGATGGTTTTGACGATTATATGATGAACGATGTATTTTCAGAATGTATATACCTGAAACGATTTGGCATGAGGCCATATTTTATGTTATCGGAACGAGGCCCTATTTTATGCTATCGGCACGAGGCCGTATTTTATGCTATCGGCACGAGGCCGTATTTATATTATTGGCACGATGCCATATTTACTATGATTTTGGTGCGAGGCCATAGGTATGATTTCGGTGCGAGGCCGTATCTATGTTTTCGGCACGACGCCGTAATGATGTTATATTATATGTTTTCACAACCAGGATGTTAGTTTAGTTTAGACCAGGAGCTCGGTACCGTAGCTATGGGTTGATTTTGGCATGAGACCTTATTAGTGCTACCGTCCCACGAGGGGATGAGAGATGGATAGTCGATGAGGCTTTCAGTAGAGTGTAGACGTCCACCTGGCAGTCCGGACCAGGGTGCGGCGGGCCCATCGTACTTACAAACATATTTGATTTGGCAGTGGTCGACCAGCCATTATCGTGTCCCGCCTTCGGGCTACACAACCCGTCATGGGGAGTAATACACGACATTAGCTAGCTATTCATCCTGGGTTCATTTTCAGTATTACGAGTTATAACAGATATTTATGTATGTCATGATTTATTAATATATATAAAAGTACATGATTATCCAGTATGATATTATGATTATTTCTAGAGTTATGAAATGTACTGTATACGTATAAACACTTTAAATATTTATATTGCCACACAACTGTATTTAATTTATTTTCCCTTACTGAGAAGTGTCTCACCTCCAACATTATCAAATTTTTCAGGAGCCTCTGAGTGACTGGCGGGTCAAGGCCGCCGTTGAGATTAGTGAGATTACCCCGTGAAGAGGGTAAGATTTTGTATTAGGGTTAAAATTATTTTGTGTTTGACCCTACAGATATTTTGATATATGTGAGGATGTATAGTAGTACAGTATCATAATGTTATAAAAGCTCTGGTATTATGTTTTATGGATGGATGTATGGATTTTTATGTTTACTACTATGTAGGTTTTCCGCTGTGTATGACAGGAGTCCCCGTTACCCACGGGTTCGGGTCAACCATTTGATTTATTTTGTTATATTTTAATGAGGGACGTTACAAAAGATCTGCGATAAGAACAAAAGATAGAATTATTATTCCTAGAGCTTGTGCATCCATACTTCTTTTAGATTAGGGTAATTAGAATTGCATCCATATGGTCATGTCTGAAAATAGTTGTCACAAAATTAGTCGCTCTTGTCTATACATTGTGTGTGTGTGTGTGTGTGTGTGTGTGTGTGAGAGAGAGAGAGAGAGAGAGAGAGAGAGAGAGAGAGAGAGAGAAGTTATGAAATATGTGCATATAAGTGTTCATATTCAAATTATATTTGCATTATATTCGATACTCGATTAATGTCACACACTTTTAGATAGGAGTCATAATTTTAAAATATTTGAAAACTAGAATATAGATATCTTTTACTTTAAAAATGTTGAATATTCTTGAGCTTATAGCTAGTAATTAAATCACATAAACAAAAATGATAACCATTAGCCATATGTTAAACAACTTTAACTCGATCTATTCGAATTAAAAGTCATGCCATTATATCTAGTGAATTAATGAATTCAATCAAGTAAAAAAATAATAAATAAATAAAAAATATTAGCATCACTCATCAATACTGCCACTCAACATACATTACCATGTCCTCTCTTTTTTGTTTGAATTTACATTTGCCATATATTATTTTAGTTTATTTCTACAGTAGAGATCAAAGGACTTGGCTCTAAGATAGTGTTTGAAAACATAGATTTTAGACATTGGATTTAAACTTGGGTGAATTTGGATAAATTTTAATACAATTTTATGCATTATCTTATCCAAATCCAATACAATTCCAAATGCAAAACCTATCTTGGGTAAGTACAATTTAACAAAAAAAAAAAAAAACCTTCCATATAAAAGCCAAAAAGAACTTTCTTGGAAAGCAATTCTCTCTAAACAAATAAAAAAAAAAAAGAACTTTTAAAAACCACTGCTTTCCATTCAACCAATCATCTTCCTAAACCCTAAAATTTTACTTGGCTCTTAAACTTCTTTATTAAAGGAGAAAAAAAAAAAAAAAAAACTCTGTTGCTGAGCCCCCGGCCCATTGTCATATATTGGGAGATAGATAAAATTATTATTATTTTTTCCTTTTTTGGGGTATTCTCTCCTCTATTCATGCAATAATGAGATGGGAAAAAAACAGTAATAGTAGTAAAGGTGATGATAGAAAAAAGAGTGCACTTAATTATATAGACCATAGAGTGGGCGCTGCCCTCCTTTCGGAGAGTGCCCCCCATGCCCTCCTTTCTTATCCTCTTTAATTTCTTCCTTAGACCAACCAACCAACCAACCCTTCCATGTACGAGAGAGAGAGAGAGAGAGAGAGAGATTTTCTTTTACCTTCTCTCTCTTCTTTTCTTTTCTTTTCTTTTCTTTTCTCTTTCAAAAAAGGCTCTTGCTTTGACATTTGGTGCCGACCGAATTATGAGAGAAATGTCCATCAGCAAATTTAGCAATCAAAATGCATTCATGCCCTCTGTATCATCATGTCCATGCCAACATGAATTCAAAGTCCAAAATTTGATCAAAGTTTCTTCAAATTTAATCACCATAATATGATAACCAAGGATATGATACGATCCCATATCTTTGTTATGTCATTGTCATATATATGGCCTAATTTATTGAATGAAAATGACTTCTTCTTCTTCTTTTTTACTTTTTTTCCAAGTATGACTAGAAAATTGTGATGAAAAGCAAAGAATCGAATAATTACTGATATGATTATATGGTATTAGCGTGCACCCATTTCTTGAACAACTTTTGTAGAACTTTATAACTTTCCTTTTATCTATACGTAAACATGTAAATTCTAGTGCATAATTTCGATTTCGTATTGGTGTGTAAACAATAATTAAGAATAATATGATTGAAGTCTTAACCCCAATGGAACCATTAGATGTTGAATTTTGGAAATGATCGTTAATATATTTCGAGAATGACTCGAGGGAATGAAATCCCTTACTCTTCTACGAAGGAAGTATTCTCTTTAAATAGAAATGCTTATCCAACCGGTTGTTAGTAGTTTTTCACTTATGGTTCGTTAGATAAGATGGAAGAAATGAACTAAAACTATTATTAATTAATGGGTCAATAGTTCTATTAGTTCATTCGAAAAATAAAAAAATAAAAATCTCATCTTCGTTTTGATCGGTTAAAAAATTCCCATTTCAATATATATATATTAAAATATATAAACACCCTAATATGCAATTATGATGTACTTTGGAACATTAAATTAAGACTTTTAATCTAAAATTTGAATATTTTTGTTTATTTTTTTTATAAGCATGAATAGAAAATTTCGATGAAAAGGAAATGACCAAATAATTATTGTTATGACCGTATGATATTAGCGACAACTTTTGTGGGAATTAACAACTCTATTCTTGATACGCACATGCAAATCTCAATGTTTAATCCTATTTGTCGAGTAAATAATAAAGAGTAGAATGATCGAATTGCTTAAACTCTGATAAAACTTAGAAGGTGAATTTCAATAATGGCCATAAACGAAGGGTTCTCATTGAATAGTTAAATAGATAAGATAGAAGAAATGTATCTAACTTATATTTCAAGATCTCACTACAATTGATTAAAAATTTTCCGTCTCAACATATATATATATATATATTCAAAGACTATACTTTGCAATTACGATCTACTTTGGAGCATAAAATTAAAATTTTTAAATCTATAATTTGAAAAATTTTGTTTGCTTTAAACAACAAAACAAAAATCTTGAGTGGCGTGACCATATTAAGTTTGCTCTTGAAAATATTGGAGGTGATTGTGAGAGAGAGAGAGAGAGAGAGGCAAGACGGTAGGAAGGTAGGAAGGACTCCTTTACTCAACTTATTCCGAATGAAGACCGAGTAGCAGTAGGCAGCAGCTGCAGCGGCTGCAGTAACTCTGTTTGGTTGGATTTGATTTGAAGCGTTGAAGCAGAGGCTTTCTAGGTGAATTAATTGCTTCCATTTTTTATGTGATGTGATTTGACTTATGCTGACCCTATCAGCCTTCAGATTGCGATATTTATCAGACTCCCATCGCTCTCCTCTCTCTCATTTGTCTTCACTGGGCTGTTCCAAGACCCGTTCAAACCTTTCAATTCGGCTCCATTCAAAAAATCGATTTTTAAAAATATATGAATGAATCCGTTTGAGAGTTCAATTTATTAATATATATATATATATATATAAATTGAGTCACGGGTTTAATGTATAATTATCATTCATATAAAATTATATAGATTAATTTCTGATTATGACCACTTGCAACGGGAAAGGTTTGCAAGATTGGAAGTGTATTTCGGAAGGATTGCTTTAATGCCTAAATCAGAAAGTTTGGAATGATAAGATTGCAATCGTAAAAAAGAATATATGAGAATGAGATGCTACTTATTTTCTCTTGAACTACCCTTTTTATAATAGTGGGAGGTCATAATTCTATTAAATTCAGTATTTATGATCAATTATTTGAAGGGTAGTGGTTTTGATTTAATTTAAAAGTATTTATGTACCGTTTTAATTTTGACTATACCAGTAATAATAATAATAAAGGGACCTAAATATAAATGTCTAATTGGTAATATTATCTTTTAAACGAGAAACTCAACATATAGTTTACCTTAACGATCCTATCACACTAAACAAACATACATTATTATATTTTATAAAAATTTTTAACCCTACATATATTGGTTTGTGTTATTTTATCATCTTCATAGAAGTTAAACCGTCTACTCAACTTAATCGAACCCATTTAACATAACTCTCGTAAAAACATACTAAGTGGACTTGAAATTAAAAATAAAAAATATTTTTCACAACTAAACAACCCTTAAATTTTATTTTAAGTGAAAAAACTCCCATAAAAGTTTAATTTTTTTAAAAAAAAAATGTTTTCTTTTTCTCACCCATAAACACATTCACAGAACTCTCTCTCTCTCTCTCTCTCTCTCTCTCTCTCTCTCTCTCTCTCTCTCTCTCTCTCTCTCTCTCTTCCAAATTAAGAACAAGATCTGCATGTATCTTTTAGTTGTTGGGGCGTACAAAATGAACCAAAACATTGGAAGCATTATAGATTTCTCCACATTCCATTAAGACCGACCCCATAATAATTATCAAATCCACAGCCCACTGCACCCCCAAATCTGTGAAATTTTGGAGCTATTACACCTAGATTTTCCCTCTCACTTAATTCATTCCTTCCTATCTATTAATTAAGTGATTAAGAATTAATTAACACACGAGAATTATTACTAATATACATTATTATTATTATAAAATCCAAACCCTAGTGCACGTCCAAATGACCTAGCCAGCACATGCAGCCCAATCAAACCCATGTAGCTTGCTAGCTTTATAGGGAGGGATATTCAGTGATTGCCTCCAATAGCATTTGAACAGTATAACTCTTTTGGATCTTTCAGAAATTTTGCTTTCACAAGTTGAGAATTCACAATCACAATGGGCCTCTCCATTGTACCTAATCATTGCTGTTCGGCGCTGCCTTCCCTGCAGCACCACCTCCTTTCCTCTCACTACTTCTTCCTTTTTTATATAGTTAATAATGTTGAGGAGCATTTGAATTGGGTTGAGGAATGTTTTCATTACTAAAATCTATATTGGGAAACATTGGTGTGAGGCAGGCATTTGATTTTGGGTAGTGAAAATAATTGGCTTGGCCCCTTGGCATCTCATTGGTATACATTTAATGTCCTGTTTACTTTATTTTTTTTGTCTCGATGCATGGAGCTTTCGGTAATTATATTAGATAGTGCATGATTTTTTGAGTGAAAATAGGTATTTTACCTCAAATGGCCATTAATTAACTAGACCTATAATATCTGAAAAGTATTGGTAAAAGTATACCAAAAAGGTGTTTGATATGAAAATATTTGTTACGAATAGAAAGGGAATACGTAGCTGACGATGCAAAAGCAGAGGAAGAAATGGAGTGCTGAAACCTAGATAGTTAGTTGGTTCTAAGTGCCCAAAGGCCAGCCAATACCCATTTAAGACATAATAAAGGAGCTCATGTCACCAAAAGACTAGCCCTAAAATATAAACAAGCATACCCACATTACTCGTTGTTCATTTCTTTTCGGCTTAACTTAACTCACTTAGGCATCAAAGAGAATTTTCAAAAGTTCATGTCCTCTTGAATCCTTTAAGCACTTCATTTGTTTGTGTCACCCAGAAGAGCAATAGCCTGACACACTATTGATTGATCTCTTTTGGAAATCTACATCTTGGCACCATTTGGGTATTGATCAAAGGGCTACAAAAGGAATAAGAGAAATAAAAAAAAAAAAAAAAATAGGACTTATTAAGTTGAGATCCTAAGTTCAAACGCAACAATCAAGAGTCATGGGTCTCTTGATCTCAATTGTTTTATATTATGAGTATGTAAGAAGGTAATTATAATCCATATTGAAGCTTTAGTACTTTTTGAGATCAATAAGCTGAAAGGAGTGATCTACTAGGTTGATATACCATCTTGAGTGGCAATGGACTAACTTGTTAAAAGTAAGTCTCAAAAATATTCTTGAGGTGATTAGTTTAAAGAAAATGGATGTAGCCTTAATAGAAGTACTAGTGGAGTCAATAAAGGAAGGGATGTTGTGAGGATGAATTAGATATCCAAGAGAGGCTCTCCTAGGCCCCCAAACATCAATGCAAAGCCACTACCAACAGGACTTAAGATACCACACATTATTTTCTATAATGAGACCTTGAACCCAATTGATCACTTTCATTCTTTACAATCCCTAGTGCATTTATATATATGGAGCATCAAACTTAATTATGTGAATTTTTGTCATTTTATATGGTACTCTTGGCACCTTGCATTGAGCTTAATTTCCTCTTCCAAACAATTTGGCACCTCACATGCTCTAGAAGTAAAAGACCTAGACAATATTCCCCTCTTAGTATTTTTTTTTTTTTAGGTGAAAAAAGCCACCAAGGACTTCTCCAAACTTATGGTGAGGACAAGAAACCCTAAAATCAAAGAAGAGATAGGAAAAGAATTCAAAGAGATACAAGAAATAGACTTGATCGAATAAGACCTCAAATAGAGACTAAAAAAGGCAAAAAAAATTAAAAAATTAAAAAAGGCACCCGCAACCCTCACATCTACTTGATACTTCACTCCTCTTAACATGCCATGAAAAGAGATTTTGATGCAAATCATGTCAATGATCAATAGTTGTCAGAAAGGACAAAGATAGCTTCTCCTAGACGACATGGTATAAGTATTTTGAGTTTCATAGGGACAACAAATATAGAAGACCGTAAGGACTTCAAAAAAAAAATTAAGAACCTAATCAAAAAGGGTTTTGTAGGATGATTTATGAAATAACATAAATAAAATAGGGAAAAGCCATGGAGTAATGTGTAAACCAAGAAAATTAACCAACCATTATGTAATGCATGCTATGCCTACATGCCCAATGTGAGGGAATAGCAATTGAGTTGGAAGGATTCACCTTACAATATATGGACATTGAACATCCATTACTTAAGACCTCAAATGGTAAATAAAGCAATAATTAAGAGAGACTTGAGTTGAGAATTTCACTTGTAAGTTTCTTCTACATTGAGAAAATAGAGTGGATGATGGGTGCTTATATACATGGTTGAGCCCAAAATACAATAGGCTTAAGATTTTTGGTCAAATTGGTGCTAACCCTTGTGCACCAAACCTGCTGATGGACTCCCTCGAATCTAGCAAGTGCAATTAGAATCAATAGTTCATAACTCTGAGTAAGCAACATCGAAAAGTCGATGTGTGAAACTAATTCTTCTAATGCAATAACAATAAGAGGACCAAGTGTGTGGCCAAAGATTATAAGAAATCATCTAGATATGAAAGATGGATTCGAATGGGGTCAAGATGTGGAAGGTAATATTGGTTTAGAAGCATGTGGAATGTAATTTGAGGCATATAAGGTGCAAGAGTAAGGCCTACTTGAGTATATATTGGAGAATTGTGGATACCCCCAAAAGATAAACAATTTCTGCTCAAGGGGTAGAGGTTGAATCAAGCATATTAAATGATCAAGGATGCTTCCATTTAAAGGGGGGGGGGGGTGGTTAGAATTCACAAATGGGGAGGATATTGTTGATTATTTCACTTATGAGTTTGTCCCGCATTATAAAAGTACATTGGAGATGGGTGCTTATATACATGGTTGGACCGAAGACCCAATACACTTAAGCTTTTGGGTCAAATTGGCACTTACTCATGTACATCAAGTCTGTTCATGAACTCCCCCCGATCTAACAAGTTGGGTGGCATTTGCACCATCGCAAGTAAAAGAACATATGTCAAGCTCTCATCATCCACAAATTCCCTCTCTAACTCATAATTAGCTACATTAAGAGAGATGAACAATGCATCATCTTGATGCAAATGTATTGTATCTATTGCTTGTATTTTCTACTCCCTAAGCCAAACTTAACATCAACAGAGGGAGTAGGGCAAGTCGATGTTGAAATATTTTCTAAAATAATCGATTTATGGATTTTAAAAGTCTTCCATTTGTGAATTTTCTAAAGCATTCATGAGGAGTATTTAATGTTATGTGGGTTTGTCCCACATTGGAAAGAGTGGAAAAGGAAAAGTCATTAATAAATGATAAGGTGAAATAATCTATTAAATTTAGTTAAGAGATAGTGTTAGTGTGTACTCTAGTGCACCCTAGGACGCACCGTCCATGCGCATGCCCGCACGTGGCGTGGGTTGTAGGGCGCTAGTGGCGCATTTTGTTGGAGCACAAGCATTGCGAGATCGTGACCGTTGATCATGATCGAATAACTTAAAATTAATCTTATATTTTTTATAAGATCAAGTGGTGCGCTCCAAACCGAATAAATAATCTAATAATCAAAATAATTGATTTTCTAGAATTTCTCGATCAGGGCGCAACCAGAAGACCCTGGAAGTGCGACTAGGTCTACTGAACACAAAGAAAGAATTAAATATATGACAGACTGTGTCGACCAACGCTTGACCAAGGTACAACTAGGTCGACACCTAGTCGACTTCAGAAATCTGCTTCGCAAATGATTGTTAATGAAACAGATTTGAACAGATGTAACTTTTCGAAAAAGGCATAATTCTGTATATTTAAAAAAAGAGATTACTCTATGAAGATATAGGAATATTCAATCTTTTTCTCTTTCTCTTTCTCTCATAAGGCTTTCACAAATTATATTTTTTTCAATCCTAAGTTCTATTTTCTGCAGAAATAGAATTCCAAAATTTTGTTTAGATTCCTCTAAAGGTGTTTGTGATCAATTTTTTGTTTATGTATAACGCCAACTGATATTAAATTATATTATGAGTTTCATTATATCTTGAAAACATATTTTCTAACTCAATACACACCAATCTGGTTTGGGCAAATAACGTTTTAAGGAAAACAACATTACAACGTGTCTTAAAACATTTTCTATTTGTTAGGTGATCTTGCCTCACACTTAATAGCTAACCACCAGCCCCTTCCACAATTGATGTGAGATAATCCCAACAATCTTCCCCTCACACATTGAGTTCCAAATCGGCGGCCCCACGTATCCGGCATCCCGAAAAAAATGTTGAACCATGACTTTGATATTAGTGTTAGGTGGTCTTGGCCCTTCTCAACCCCAAAAGTTAGCTCATGGGGTGAGGTTTTTCCTCACACTTAATAATTGACCACCAGCCTATTTCACAATCGATGTGGATAACCCCAACACTATTCTGCAGCATTTTATACATTTGTTAGTCTATAATTGATATGAAAAAATTCATTGCCAATTGAAAAGGTGAAAACGCAAACCCAAACAAATGTACTTGCACATATAACTAATGCAAACTCAATAGATAAAATTGGGATGTTGAAGTTAATTGAAATTGCTTAGAGGCCAGCGAACACCCCATTTAAGGCCAATATATGGTCTCATATAATCAAAGAGCAAATAGTCATAAAGTGGAATACGACTCCCTCAAGAGGCAAGCACCCATTGCTTAATTACTCTTGTTCTTTTTCTTTTATGTATGTTCTCAATTCAACTTAGCTAACTTGGGCGTGAAAAAAAATTCCCCAAAGCACACGCTCTCGTTGATCCTTTAGTCTAAGATATAAACACACTCTAAGATCATATTTTAGTCTAAGAATCAAGCTGCAAATCAGAAGAGCAGGAACTTGAGTATTTCATACCATACTAGAAGTTGCAGGCATAAACTTTCATTTGATGGTGAAAAATAATTTAGAATTGAGATAGATTATTTTGTGGTTCTATAGCCCAATGGCGCTTTTGGGGTTGGGGGTAAAGGAATATAGTTGTTCAATGATATCATCAATCCATTGTGCAGCGTAAGCATAGCATGCACCGTTAGGTGAACTAATGAATAATATAGATAAAGGAAGGGTATAGATAATTAGTTGTGTTGTTCAGGGGTGCAGTATGAATACTTTGTGTTTTTTTCTTCCCCCCCGAACTTCTAATTTGAAAAATATTTATGTTCTTATGCAATCTGTCATCATCGCAGTAGTTTGGTTTGAAACTTGAAATATACCAAGGGGGAAAAAATAAAAATATGCAAAAAAAAAAAAAAAAGTTACTCTTTTTATTTGGCTATCAAGAAAAGTAAAATATAACAAATTAATAAAAAAAAAAAATCTTTAGTTTTTATTAATTTTTTATTAGAATAAATTTTAATTCTTGAAACATTCAAGAGGGAGAACAAATTCAATGGATTTTTTTTCTTTTTAATTTTTTCCCGCTCGTAAAACTCTTAATCCAAATAGAGAGCCTAATCCAGTATCTTAGAGCTGAAATTTTAAATACTGATTTAAATTTTGTGTGAGTTTAGATGAAATACAGTGTCAAATCATATGAAATTTTGTCTAAATCTTTACTGATTTAAATCTAAGACTCAAAATTCTTACTTGAAAACATAAGACAAGGGATTTATATTGACGAGCGGTGTGCAAAAAGACCCCTGGCCCAACCCATATTATGATGATTTGTCCGCAAGTAGGATTGCCCTGAGGTAGTCGGCCCATGCTCAGGCTTCCGCTAAGGACTCCTACAAATCAAAGGCAAGCTGAAATGTTCAGCATGAATTCAAACAAGTTAATATGGAAAATTTACCAGGCGCTTTATTAAGAGTTGATAATGTGATGATTGCAAAATTAAGAAAACATCAGGCTCTATTTGTTTGGTTTAGTTGTGGAAGAAAACATTTTTATTTTATTTTTTAATTTATAGGAGAAAAAAAAATTGAAAAAACTTATCCATATACTTTTCTCACTTTTCGTACAAATTTCTACACATTAAACTAGAGGTAATTGTTCTTGTAGAAATGAAGAAATAAAAATTGTTTTTCAACTAAATAAGCCCTCAAATTTCAAATTATAATGGCTGTATTTAGTCGAAACATAGGTTTCAAATTCTAGGTTCTATGGTTGGAAGAGGCCTGAAATTTGAATGTGCTAAATTTTATCTGAATTCATCAAAATTTAAATCAAAAGCCTAAAATGCACACTCAGATGCAACATTAATGCAATTTTATATTATCTTTTTTCACAAATACACGCAAATAGTATTTGAGAGCATGGACATAAATACAATTCTGTACTAAATTCAATTTCACATAAATTCAAATCCAAAATCTCAATTTCATTTTCCCAAATGTAATGACAGTTAAATCCAGAACTCAGATTTCAAACTCACAAACATAATGTAAAAATAAATCAAAATCCAGAACTCAGATTTCAAACTCACAAACATAATGTAAAAATAAATCAAAATCCAGAACTCAGATTTCAAACTCACAAACATAATGTAAAAATAAATCATATTAGTTCAATCAAAGGAGGCTTTCCTGAATCATCATCAAAAAGAAATTTCATGACCTAAATCCATTCGCACCAATTCAATCGTGGAAATTTGTAATCCCACCATAAATATACTTCAGATATCATGTCTTCGACTCCTGGTGCATATAACTCTCGTGGGCAAATTCATGAAACGTACTCTTCACAAGTTATTTTATTAATATAACAATGCCTTTCCAGCCAAACAAAAAAGGGAAAAATATAACAATGCATTTTTTTTTCCCAAACACATTTACATAAAAGGTAGGCTAAATATGATCCAACCATTTGGGCTCGAATACCCCTCTTGTTCTGCAAATTTTGGGAGCACACAAACTGCACGCCTATTTCATGAAATGCACCCTATGTATTTCAACCCAAAGAAAGATTTGATAAAGAACAAATTGTATAATAAGCAAACCCAAAATAATGAAAAAAAACTGGTGCATTCCTATTTCTTTCTGATTTTTGTTTGGGTCCTGGCAATATAATCTTAAGCTTCTATGTGCTATGCACATGAAAATGAGAACGATGGCACTCAAGAAGTCATCAAGTCAGCAAATCGCACATAAGAGCATGCAACTTCATATGAAAGCAGTCCGACCACCCCTTCGGCTATGCCTGTCGTACGCAGTGTTGAACTTGTCGACCAACTCATTCATTGTGCTGGAAGGAAAAATGAAACAAAGACATTTCTTTGTTGAATCATGGATGGTAGGTAAAGTATAACATGAGCAGTAAATCAATTATAACCTAGTGCAACCTAACATGTTTATATGTATATATAACACCTGATATGAAAGATGCTTAAACCTTCCAATAACTTTTTGTGCGGTCCACATTTTCACAAATAGTATTCTTTGATAACTTTGATTAGATGTACTAACTATGCTCATCATCCTTGCCAAATATGAAGCTGATAAAATGAAACTTCTATTTTCTGTAAATAAATAACTAAATTAAATTGCTAATTTGAAGCAATGTTTGGATATAGCTCCCTGACTTGCATGACAATAGTAGGATGACAAGGGAGCTTACATAACAATAATAGGATGACAATATGTGATCTGTAAGTAGGGTTTTCAAAAGTGAACCCTACAAAAAGTTGGAATAAACATTACAAGTTTTATGCTAAGTGCAAACAAAGGATCTCTCTCTTTTTTCTCACATGGGCGTGCATGTGCACGCCATCTGACACAAAATCTAAATTCCTAACCTGAATAAGTTTTTTTAAAAGTATCCACCAGCCCACCAGACATAGTTGTTACAGGCCAAGGTCGCCATTACGGGAAGATCTAGGACGTAGAAGATCATAACATGAGTGATTTGGCAGATTTGGATTCCTATATATCCACTCATGTGGTACTTCATTCTACGTATGATATATATATAAGATCCATCTATATAGACATCATCATCTACATCCAGAAGCAGGACCCCACCACCTCATCCCCCCCCACCCCCACCCCAACCCCCTGAACGATCCCTCGCATGATTATCTTCACTGGTGGTCTGCAAGGATTCTCACCGAAGCCTTAGCTACTATCGTGGTTTTCATCAGTGAATGACTGATTTTTTCAATCTTTTCAACCTTGGCTCCATAGGAGCACGGAAGCAAAGCACTGGCAATGATATTGACAGGAGCAGCCGCAAAATAAGTAATTAGAAGGCTCAGTGGGAGCGGTCAGCTGTTAACTGACTGGTCATAGGTTCAAATCCTACTTGGGGAGATTGGATTCAACATTCATTTTTGAAAACTTATATCCTTTAATGGATGACCTATAACTTTCAAAATACACAGCTTCGATTAGGCCCTATTCATGGTCAAATAGTTCTCTAACTTGATTAAACATGAAAGATACAAGGAAAATATTTGATTCAACTGCAGAAATTCATTCATCTCATCCCTTGTAGATCTCATGTCTTGGCTCTTATACGAGAACCTGACCAACTGGGTTATTAAGCAGGCACACACAAACTACATAGTTGCCACAATTACCTCTCATCTGAGTACAAGCAAGAAATATCAATCCCTTCGCCAATACCATCAAACAGGTACTCGGATGTAATAAGCCAAGGTTGCTTACACCACCTCTTCCACAACAGGAATAATAACAGTAACATTTAAATCCATCCACAATCCGCATATCAAGAGCTCAATGCATTTGTGAAAAGCATAGCAAGAAATCAAATTTCTCAAGAAAGCACCCAAATATCATACCTTGAGCAGTTCGTGAACATAGCTAGGTAGGTGATCAATAATGTATCATTGTACTCCTATAAAAGAAAAGCCAAAAAAGAAGTCAGCAATGAATTCAATAATTCAACAACAATAAAAAGACACAATACTAAATATACCATTTTAACCCCAAACCATAGTTATGAACCAGAGACCACAGAAAACTATTTACAGTGCAGATGAGACAACTTGTCATAAATACTAATAAATATTAAAGAAAAAAAGAGGATAATTCAGGAATTTCCTCAATCTTCAGAACCACATCCTTCATTCCTAAGAACCACAATTTCATAATAACCATCAACACTCCTGACTTCACCATCTTCTTCTCACCATACCAGTTTCACATGCTCTAAGCTACTCCCCATCAAAATGTATTCTCCTAGCAAGAATCACAGCAGTAATTCACGATCCTTAATTTTCACACTTTTAAGTCCAACCCAACCTCACCTTCACACCCCCCCCCCCCAAGGCCCCAATCCCTTGGTATTTAGTTTTTATTGTGCACTTAAATTTGCCATAATAATAAGTAATGTCTCCTAGAACGCTGAGCATATTTGTTTGTGAGACAGGAAGAGACTTGTTGTCCAGCAACTGTTCAATATATGCAGTACATTAGGGATATACTCATATAGATATATTGGTGCAAGATGTATAAAGATACTTGTATATCTAAGAGATGATGTTGAGGTGTTTTTAAATGTAAAAGAGATTTTCTTCAGTGAGGTAAATTAATAATGAATAAAAACAATAATATAATTTGATAATGCCCAACTTTTTACAAGAAAAATATTGAATTTAAACTTCAGATCGCCAGATTTAGAGCTTCAAAACGAAAATATACCAAGTTTCAGAATGTTTGCACCAATTTGCAGTTCGCTAAGGATGTTAGTATTTCTAGTAAACTTCGAATAATTGTCATGAAAAAGCTTCACCATAGGACACATTAACAGCCTTCTCAATACCACTGCAACATGCAAAATGTTCACACTTTTCACAGCTTGGGAATCAAAAGCAGCCTTGCATCACCTTAAGAGAGGCTACTAATAAAAAATTAGGCAATTTAAATGTTGTGGATCAAGGCTTTCTACAGTGGTGAAGAAAAGGATGGTCGGGGTGGGAGGAAAAGAATTGTTGGTCAGCGGCAGTGATGGAAACAAATGACAAGCAGAGGAGCCACACAACAATTTAACATTAAAATCATGAATCCTAAGACTTCGAGAGAAAACTCACAAACAGTGTTAAAGAATAATAGCCATGGTGATTTAAGTCGAAATCATGAACTCTGTTAAATAACACGAACAGCCGTGTTCATCCAGTCTCTCCTACTAGATGCAAGGCAATGTGCCATGCAAAACCTTAATTCAACATAGTGTAAAACTAGTAAATAGGAACCTTTTATAGGCTTTCAATGCTTGGGGAATGGCAGGCTAAATTTAGAAACCTAAATTAACTAAAATACTAATTTCTTAAATAAAAATATTCTAGAATCTTAAAATATGATCCTAATGAAATACCCTAAGTCCTAAATAAAAAAGAGAAGTACAATAAAAATTAGGAAAGGGGAATAGCTCTTGCTTACATGCTGCAGCACTACTATCCACTCAATAGCTAATTCCAGCTCCCATCAACTGTCTCGAATAAATTCCATCGACCGACAGTTCAGAAATCAAATCTGTAACAGATTTAGATTTTTTAGGTGAAACATTTGTTGACTGTGTTTTCATGGTGGTAATGGTGATATCTAATAGCTAGTACTAAAGACTTGAATAAATTTAAGGTTAGGCTCGGTGAAAAAGGTCAAATATAGGTTTTGGTCCAGTGTGTTGGCAGCTAGAAGTCTTAGGTACCAGTGACTGACGAGTGATGTCATCATTAATAGAACATTAAAGGAGATCGTGCGAATTGGTGTGGAGGAACAAGAGCTATGTTTCCAGATGAGCTCGAAGGTCCTTTCCCCACTGACATTACCACTAATCATCAATCCATAATCTTTAAGCAGGAGAAAAAACACAACGGGGTAAACAGTGATTAATTTGGCCTCTTCAATAGCCATGGAGAAGTTCAATTCTTAGATAAGCAATCTTGCCTCTATGCTTTGCACTCTTATAGCGATCGTTGATCATAATTATTGCGAATTAAAACCTAAGGGAGAGGTCTTCCTGTAAGCCCATTTAAGACAAGGTAGCCTAGAGAGAGGAGCTGGTTGAGGACGCTACTGACTAAAATAATCGATAACATGATAGCCCCAGTGGCTGAGCCCCATCCTCTTGAATTCATCATTCCAGAAAAATTTGTCAGATGCTGCTCCAACGGCTCTCTTCCATCATAAAATTCTCTCTGTTTTGAAGCTTGACTAATTGCATCTTTTTAACTGAGAGTTCTGCAACATTCAAGCAAGAGCTAGTCTACTTCTCTAATTTTTTTTCCAAGGATTGAAAGCCCAAGCCCCATAAAAGGCTTCTACTAACTAATTTTAGGCAGAGTACAACTATTATATGCTGGCCATTGGTTCTGCATCAGTTAGGTTATGAAATCCAAGATGCATGGTAGGTGAAAATAGAAAACAAAAACCCTGACAAATAAGAAGTAAGAACTTTAGTTTCTCTCTCTTATTTATTTTTTTCCTTTTTCTTTTTTCAATTGGGAGGCCCATTCAGCTGAAGCTACACAGAGGAGGGTAGCCCATTCCCCATACCAAACTCATTCCCAAGATTAGAAGTCGAGACCTCCAAAGTAGAAATCCCCTCTAGCCATTGGGATATCCCCTTAGGAGTATTTTTAGGAGTCCAACTGGACAGTGGACCCATTAGGCATGCACTGGGATGGGTTTCTTAACCATTTCATTCAACAACCTCTTTCTCATTCAGTCATTATTTTAAATTTTGATGATATGCCCATCATAAGGCGAGATTCTCTTTTCTTTATCCACATGATCCAGATATATTCTTATCAGTTTTTGGTCCACTGGGAGGTCTACTTTCACCTTGGCTACGCAATGAAAGCCTACTTTGGACCCAAGCCCCTTCTCACCACATTTTGAGTCCCTCCCATCCTAAGGTCTCAACCTAAGACCACCAACATTAAAGTCCAACCATGACTTTAAAAGTCATAACCAACCCAGTGAAACCACTGGGTTGGTTGGACATGTCGAACCGATGGGCCGACCCAGTGGTCAAACCGGTGATATTAGGATCATGTGTGTGTCTTACAAAGAGAGTTTGATGATGGTGATGGTGATGGTGATGGTGATGATAATAATTACTGTCATGATAAGTCAAACAAATATTAAATAATAATGAGGGATGATTTAACTCAATTAAAATTTACTTAAGGTTGTGTTTAGGAGCATGGATTCCATGCCTGGTTTTGGATTTGATTGGATTGGGATGAAACCTACTACAATTTTTTATCACATTATACAAATCCATACAAATCCAAATCCAAATCCAAATCCCCAAAGATGGCATAAGGAGTACTCAGATAATTCATAAATTATTTAGTTTTTTGCCAAAATGGTGTGATTTCAAATTTAAATTACTAAGATAGAGAAGATCTACAAATATAGGGCAATATGTACTTGAAGATGTGGACAATCCAAGACCACTCTATTCCAACAACATCAACCAAAGACCACCCTCAGGGCCTCAACGTGGATATGAGCAGCGTCCTCGTTGCCAATGTGGCATCCTCTTTGGCTTAAAGAGGGTGAGCATGACCAGCGTGAGACTGCACCAACGTTCAGATATTCCTTGACAATCTCGCTTCCCTTGCTGTCAACAAAACCCTAGTCGTCCCTCTACATCAACCATCAACTCCTAGCCACTCGATCTCTCTCAAGTGTCCTTTTAGAGCCTGTTGCGGATGCCTAGCTACAGAAATTACGCTGGAGAATGCAAACTCGGATGACCAGACCAAAAGAAAATATTTCACCAACATTGTAAATCACAAAGAAGTCACCATTTGCCACATAGTTTTGTAATTGGCAAGTCGGCGAAGAAGTGAAAAGGACCAACATTACTATAAGGTGCAATGGAAACAAAACATAACTTGCCAGTACATTTGGCCCGACAAGCCGAAGCGAGGTCACAGTCCAGGTTTGATGTTGTTGGAGTATAGTGGACCTAGATTTGTGCATCTTCAAGATATGGATTGCCCCATATTTGAAAATAGTTTCAAATCTCCACTATTTTAGTAAGTGTTTTTAAAGGCCTTTTTGAGGCGTGCCTTGAGGCGTTTTAAGGCAAAAACGCACCAAGGCGTAAGTGAAAAGGCGCAACTCCATGAAAGCGTACACATCAGGTAAAAAGGCGTGCGCATCAGACAAAAGTTCTCGCTTTTTTATGCCTCACCGTCAAGGCGTACGCCTTTCGGTATTGCACTGAAACCCTATCCTCCCTCTCTCTCCCTCGAAGCTTCTTCTCCTCTGCTCTGTTGGCGAAGCCTGACAAAGCCTCTGCCCTCTCTTCGAAGCCTCGACGAAGCTCAACAAAGCCACTGCTCTCTCTCAAAGCCTTGATGAAGCCACTGCTCTCTCTTGAAGCCTCGACAAAGCCTCTGCTCTCTCTTTCAAAGCCTCGACAAAGCCTCTGCTCTCTCTTGAAGCCTCTGCTCTCTCTTACACCTCGACGAAGCCTCTGCACGAAGCTTGAAGCCTCTGCTCTCTCTTACGCCTTAATGAAGCCTCTGCTCAAAGCTCGAAGCCTCTGCTCTCTATCTCTCAAAGTCTCTGTCTGGCGGGTCTGACCATATTATTTTTACAATCAACCAGAGTTGACTAAATGAATATTAAAAAGTATTCCCATTTTCTCATGAAAGTTGGGTTCAAGGCTAGAGAAGTTTCAGGCGTCTCCCAACCAGCCCCTTAACAGGCTGGAGAAAATTGTAATTTGGCTTTTTCTCATCTGTTTGAAAACTTATGGCTTATTTTTAATACTTAAGAATTATGTTTTTATTTTTTTCTCCATTATTCTAACATTTTTCTCATTTTTATACTCTTATCTAATTTTTTTATTTATTAATTATTTTAAAAAATACAATCCCAAAATGCTTACACCTCAATGCCTTGAGGCTTACGCCCGCCTTATGCCTTCGCCTTTTAAAACACTGATTTTAGTAATTTAGGGGTTGCCTGGTATCATTTTTGTTTTTTTTATTTAACAATGAAGAAACAGATTATGAAAATGTGTTTGCTAAAAACTCTAGTTTCAACTGTTTTGAAAAAAAAAAACCCTAAAAACCAGATTAAAAATGTACAAAGTGGAGAATAAGATATCCAATTAGAAATTATGCAGAACAAAAACCAGAAAGGAAATACAAGTATGTGTGTGCACGCACACATGCACATGCATGCTAAAATGAGTACACATAGGTACACTTGTATAGGGGTCATAATTTAGAACCCAATATAACAAAGCATACCAGTTGAAATTCATAAAAACTTCTCAAAGCAAAATTAACACTTACCATCAAGAAATCATCTTGAAATTTTTCGGATTCAATGGCAGGCAATCTTCTTAAAAGACTTGAAACTTGCCTTAGCAGCGCATTCTCACAGGGGATTTCACCTGCAATGAAGATACAAAATCGATTAAAGTCAAATATGGAAACCCGAATCCACATAAACAAAACAAGAAATATCATTTTTCCTTGACAGCTCAAAAGCAAATGCATATGAAGCAAATGCATATGTCTTCAAGATAATAGTACGGTATATGCATGTGCGGTGATAGGGATACAATATTGAATAATAGGATGAAAAGATGGGATGGAGGACCTTGGAGAGTTGGAGACTAACTTTAATCTATTGAAAGAAGTAGATAGCTCCTTTTATTCAACTAACTTTAATCTATAGAAAGAAGTAGATAGCTCCTGTTATTCTCTTTTGCTTGATGGATATTTGTAGAGTCGGATAAATCAAATTGGGTCTCAAAGCTATCCAGCAAAATCAGTAAGATTCAACTCTCTCCTCAGAATAGGAGTTGTAAGGCACATTAGTTTAGTGAGACATTCTAAATACACATGGACACTTATAATATGAATATAAAGCATAGAATTTTCTATATATTGGAAACTTAGTTGTTTTCATTGCTTGTTTTTCTTCAGCTACGCAAGAATACCTTCCTTTCTCACACTTCATTCCAAATAAATTCTGCTATATAGCAAAACGACTAATATACCTTTCTGCATTGCAAGAAGATAGTGATGAAGCACCCTGATTCTGCTGTTCAGCATCTTGATGGCACTGTGAATGCCTGTAAGGTGAGCAGCCACTGCACAGAAGAACCCAAATTATATATATCACCCTAAAAATATTCTGCAGAACCAAATATTAGCTGGTTCATAGTTTAAACAGTAAAAGAAGAAGAAAAAGGATAGAAGGTGTAGGGAGCAGGGCACTTACACTGGGTTGCTGCTGAACCTCCGTCAGATGGTTTAAGATGTGCAACATGATCAACTGAGATCCTTTCTGCTTCCACTGTCTTTAAAGCAGAAAAAGAATGCAATTCAATGCCCTAGTTGATCATAGTTAGATATATAACAAACATTAAAATGAACTGGACCAACCTCAATAGTGTAGCTTGAACGTACAAAAATAAGTTGTGGAATCCCATCAATGACATGCAACTCTTGTGTTGTAGCGATACAATGTAGAAGAACATAAGCATCATCATCTCATTATAAGTAACAAATGAAAAGAAATTCTAAAAGCAAATAAACAAATTATTCTACCACGGAATACCAAAAGCATGTCCAACCCATAAAAAATGTAGCCATAGAAAATTATGATAGTCCAGAAAACATAAATAAGTTCACCAACAAAGGATACTGCATTACAGGTCCGCTCCAAATCATTTGAACGTTAGAATGAAATTAAAGAATAATGAATTCAACATGACACTAAGAAAATCAGCCAAATCTTCATTTGTGTGTACCCTATCTTCGAAAGAAGATATAAGGGATGCATTGTCTTGCCCAGACATATTTCACATTCCTCACAGTTTTCCAGGCATCACTTGCCCAGGCAACATCCATTAAATTGATAATTTGCAACATCAGAGAAATCTTCATTTGTGCATACCCTATCTTCAAAAGAAGATACAAGGGATGCATCGTCTCACCCAGACATATTTCATATTCCTCACAGTTTTCTAGGAATCACTACCCAAGCAAAATCCATTAAATTGAAAATTTGCAACATCAGACCTCGATAAAAACAATGATAACCCCATGGGGAAAAAACTGTGAGGAACTAGAAAAGATAAAGGAGGTGTTGCTAAGAAGAAATCCTGGATGTCACACCTCCCTGAAGATAGTATGTTCAGATAGGCAGCTAAGAAACATGATTTGCACTAACACTGCAGCATATACTATCATACCAAGGAGAAGACACTTGGGAGCAAAGGTTACGTACCACTTTCATATATAGTCACTGGCAGATCCTTTTGTGCATGATTTATTGAGGGATTGAGAAGAACATAAACAGGGCTTTCATTAATATCCATTAACTGTTACAAAAATAATAATAATAATAAATCATTATGTCCTATTGGTAATTACATATGCAATTATTGCAACAAATGAGAACAAACAATAATTGACGCATCAAATTGATGAAAAATACCAAAACACCATGCATTGTGAATGGGGATTGAATTATATGTGCATTGAATGAGCAAGCATGAACACATGTATGCACGATTATATGGATGAACCCACCATCACTTGCATAATATATTCCTCCAATATTGTAAGATAAAATCAAAATCAACTGAAATAAATTCAATTTGTTCATTTTCCAGGCAATGCGCAACAAATTGAGAAGTTTGTAGAGGTCAAAGATCAGAACATAACTACAGCTAGTAGCAATCATTAAGTCCTCAACAGGAAAAGCAAACTGCACTCAAAGTAATGCCACCATACAAACTTCCAGCATTCTGAGCAGTCAAACTAGTCAATTGCCATCTCCTAGCAGCCTAGCATTGTGATGTGCAATACCAACAAAAGGAGCAGAAAAAATATTTCGACCAGGTAATCATTACTAGCCCTGAAGACCAGTAATCTGATTCATCCTTCTATCCCTTACATTATACACCATACCTCCTGAATCAGAATTAAATCTATTAAAGCTTTTGAGTGATCTTTTCTTGTGTTCTATTTCCTCTATTTCATGTGAATGTATATAACATTCATGTTCAGATAACACCCGCTTGTCATAGTTACAAGTACTGTATGAAGAGGACATCATGGTAGTTAACTATCACAAGTGGCTGAAAATTAATGAACCTTTATCTTTATATTACTACAAATACAAGACAGGCATATAACATCACTAAACATTAAGTAGCAATGATGTTCATATAACACACAAATTTTGGCAATAGAGAAGAATGGTCCTGGATTCCCATAATGCAATAAAATATAGCTTACACTTTGTTTGTGTAATAGAATAAGGTAAGAATGAAATAATATTGAACAGGAATATAATAGTTGACAATAAAAAATAATGTTAAAGTGAAGTGATGACCATACAAGATATGAGTAATGCTATACACCATGAGCCTATGACCATCATAGGCCCATGTGGCTAGAGGAGAGAAGGAGCCAGGAGCTAGCAGGCCTCGTGATGTTAAAGCATTTCCCTACAAAAGTTGGAGTTATTCCAACCAAAATGAAATAGAAAAGGAGTAGAAATCCCTATGGTGAAATTTATGAATACCCATACCTAGTCCATTCAATGTTGATTTGAATAACACAACCTTTGTATGTCATTCACTTTGAAAGGACACCACTTTGTTTTGGAAAACTATGAATTTCTATACATCCACTATTTAATTCCTACTTTATTCAACTCAAGGTCAACAAATCGAACATAACATTAGTTTTTCTTAACCAGTCACAGCCTCTTTCCTAAAATTTCTCCACGTGATATTAATATACAATAGGCATTTTCCATTCTACATGTCTACCATCAGCATAAGAACTTGAGAAAATAAACACTGCATTTTTTTTTACTGTCTTGTATGCCGCATCACAAAAACAAAATTAAAACTAAAAGATGACTGCATAAATGTCGTACATGGAAAATGAAGCTGCCCTTAGAAGAGAGGAGTTAGGATGAACCCTAATGTACAAATGACATGTATAAATAATCACACTGTATTTTAGAAGCAACATAAGCAGATAATTGCATAAATGTGGTCCATGGAAATCAAAGCCGACTCTTAGAATAGAGGACTAAAGATTGAACCCTAATATTCAACTGAGAGACATAAATGTAAGCACATTTTTAAAAATTTTAATAAAAACAACATAAGCATTGGGAATAGAAGCATTGGTAATAAGCTCGGAAGGATGACGAGCAAGCAAACATACAGCTTTATGAATATGCATATCAGATTCCTCGGCGTCACTACCCGTGGAGTACCAACCTAGGATGTAGAAGTGAGGAAAAACCTTCTTATCTGGCCCACACAATGCAAGTATAAAATGGATTAAACCCTAGGATACCAAACGAGGCGAAGATCACACAGGGGAAGGAAATAGAGTGTGTATTACAGAGCTCTTGCTTCTTCTCGAGGAAGGGGCGGTCGAGGGAGTGCGTGGAAGGATCGTAGAGAAGCTCGAAGCTGTTGAAGATCTCGACGGTGCGTCCCCTCTGCACTCCAATCACGCATCCGTACACCCTCGGGGATGGAGGCGCCGATGCAGCAGCCCCGTCGGCGCTGTTGCTGCTGCCGGTGGCGTTGCAGGCGAGCAGCGGAGGGTTCGTCTGTGATTTGACCCTCGTGTAGTGATCAGATATGTTAACTATCACAAGCGGGTGCAGCTTGAATGTCAGCCCGCTACTCGAGGACGACGCCATTGTCGGATTCGTATTCAACTTCAATTCTCCAAACGATTCTCTGCCTTCCCCCTTCTCTCTCCCTCTCACTCTCTGTCTCTCTCTGAGTCGACGTGAAATAAAGATTGGGGATTTTGGTTTAAGCTTTTTTCTCTAGTCTGCCAGCCCCTCTCTGCAAAGACGAGGGACAGTGAACCGGCGGACGGGCCGGTTTATATACAATGTAATTTTATGTTTTGTTTAATAACAAGGCATGCATATGGATTTTTTAAATATATTTTAAATAAAAATAGTAATTTTTAGTGATATGTATTTTTTTTAGAAAATATATATTCGTAGAATTGTCAATTTAATTTATTTTATTTTTCCTTAACATATTTTTAGGTTTAATAAGACAAATCTTGTTCTGATAGATATTTGTTTGATTCCAATCCAATACATCGTGTAATTTTAAAAACTGTATATCTTATAATATTTTATGAGAAAATAAAAAATCAAATTGTCCAATTATTTTTTATTTTTTTTGGTGAAATGTAATTTTTTAGAAAAACAAAAAAAAAAACGTATTTGTAAAATTGTCAAATTAGATTTTTTTTTTTTTTTTTTAATCTTGTTAACATCTTTTTTATGTTTAACAAGGCAAGCATTAGTTGATTGATATATTGGTTTTAATTTTAAAAAATTTTCTTTTTTCCTTACAAGAAACTCAAATTTATTGAATAAATAAAAAATACAAAATCTATAGATGGAGGCCTTTTTTGGTTTCAAATTTTCTTAAATTTAAAACAATGTAACGTGGTACTCAATTGACCGTCTTCTCCACTTTTATTTTAATTAGATGGTAACATTTGATCCATATTACATACTGTGAGTCAATTTATTTTTGATGTCAAATTTCTTTTTATACCTAAAGTTTAAAATTAACGTTCTATTTGGATCTCAAAAAATATTGAAAAAAATAAAAAGAAAGTATTAGGAATCCACATTTTTATATTTGGTTAAAAAGAAAAGAGAAAAAAAAAATATATATATATATATATATCAACTTCATAAACAAAATTTCTATTTTACACATAGTTAATGTTTAGTTTTTCTTAATTTTTAATCATATTAAAATCTTTTTCCCAAATAAAATCTTTGATTTAAATGTACCCTTAAATGTTTCAATCTTTAATCAATATAAATATCTATTACAAGACACCATCCTCTCTACTTAAATTCTCATTACTTTGTTCCAAAATTTTCATTTTTAACTTTAAATATTATCTCACACTTTACACCAAAATATTGATAGTCTCTTGTAGATGGATTATTTTATTAGCATGTAAAATAAATAAATTAAAATTACAGGATGCTAAATTGTGCATAATATTTATATTCAATAAATAATCCATACTAATATTTTGTTAATTTAGTAAATAGATTGCCCTGTCATGAGGATAGATTGATAGGCCCAATCAAAAAAGTTGATTGGCATGTGGAGAAAACATTTGACCTTTTATGGTGGCTGACCCAAACCTATTATTTTTGGCCTAAATATATCACTTGCAGCCTAATCAAAAGGGGTATTGGCGGCTACAAGCATATGTACAAAATTAGGCAGAAAATAGAGAAGAGTAGAGAAGCAGGGCAAGAGTTTTCAAGTCAAGGAAAAGTGCTGCAATGTTGAGGTGATTCAAATCATTCTTTAGCTATCTTGCTCCCTAATAACTGGGTTCTCTTCATTATAACTAGATTTGTGCTCTTCAAGTAGGTAATTCACTTGGGTCTTGTTGAAGAAGCTTGAATCATATTTTTCTTGTAGTTGGACACCTCATATAGCTATAATTTCGTTATTGTTCCAAATCTCTTGTTTCTTGTAGTTGGACACCTCATATAGCTATAATTTCGTTATTGTTCCAGATCTCTTGTAACTCTATTCAGTGTAAGTGGATCCATTTTATGCCCCGTGATTTTTACCTTCAAATTTTGGAGGTTTTTTGACATTAAATCTTGGTGTCACTAATTGTTATTCTTGATTGCTATTGTTGTAAACTTGTTGGAGTTGTATTGCTACTCTTTTTTTTTTTTTTCCTCAAAACGTGGCATTAGAGTTGACGGTTCATAACTGTAGACGAGCAACATCGTAAAAGTTGAGTCGTGAATTTAATTCTCTTGACGTGCTAATAGTTAAAAGACCAAGTGTATGATCGAAACTAATAAGGATTATCTAGGCCTGAAAGATAGATCCAAATTGGATCAAGACGTAGAAGTATGATTGGTTTGGAGGCACATGGAATGCAATTTGAGATATGTAAGATGTGGTGGTAAGACCCACTTAAACAACTATTGGAGAAATAAGCTTGCTCCCATGAGGGAGATGATTTTGGTTTAAGGGGGAGTAGTTAGAACTCACAAGTGATGGGAGATTGTTAAAAATTTCACTTGTGAGTTTGTCCCATATTTGAAAAATATAGTAGATGATAGGTACTTATATACATGGTTGGGCCTAAAAACCTAATAGACTTAAGTTTTTAGGTCAATTTGGTACTCACTCATGTATGTCAGGTCTACCATGATAATTTCCCCCAACAATAACAAAAACAAATAAATGAACTCCAAACTCTATATGCCCTCTAAAGCGGGAAAAAAAAAACATAAGAAACTATTAATAACACATTCCCTAACTTCCTTACCCTCTATCTCTCATTAATCACTCAAATTTGCTCATATTTTTAGAGGAAAAAGAGAAAAACAAAACTCTTTGTATCATAACTTTATATTTGTTTTGAAAGTTTTTGTACTCTCACATGGTATTTTAAATTGAATGTTAATTTTTATAAGGAACTTCTTTATTTGTATTTAAGATTATGGTGTCCTTACTTTTCTGGTGTATAATTTGTGACTTTACCTCAATTAAAAGCAAGGACCGATAAAGTGTCACTTGAAAATAACGAAACCTCAAGTGGTTAAGACTTTTAAGAGAATAGACATATGTTTAACAAAGTCAAATCATTATGAAAAATAAACTTGCATCTCTCTTTCCTTACCATTTTTATTTGTTTCTCTTCTCTAATACTATAAAAGGAATTTTCCTCTCAGTGTCTTCTTTTAAAAATGTTAAATTTATCTCATAACTACCAATGATTATCCAAAATATGCCTTTAATGTAAGAACTCGACCCGAGAAATGTGAATTAAATAAATAAGAAAAAGGAATGAAAAATTAAAAGGTGAAAACAGTCGGGCTCATTGACGAGGCTCATTCTCTCGTTGACGAAGTCCCTTCTACAGCTCGGTGACGAAATTCAGAGGCTTGTCGACGAGTGAGTACCAAGAGATTTTGGAAATTTTGAAATCTCAGCCTCGTCAATGAGGCCACGCCGTCATCGACGAACGCCCTTCTTCTGCTTGTCGACGAGCGCTCCACTTCGCCAACGAGTTTGGCCGAGTCAAAGGTTTATAAATATCCTATTCACTTGCTTAGTTGTTAAGAAATCAAAAATCCTCTCTCTCTCTCTCTCTCTAGAACTCGAAGGAGACTCTCTCTCTAAGTTTTTGAGTCGTGTGTTACCCGAATCAACGATCTGACTATTAGATTTGGTATATTCCCTAGAGGGGGGTGAATTGGGTGTTTAAAAGTTCTTTCTTAGGTTCAACTAGTTCAGCAACAGTATATTCACAACCTAGGGTCAGTTTACTTAAATGCATCGATAAGTATAATATGTGGAATTTAAATCATGCGCATCATTCACACAATAACATATACATACGGTAAATATAAAGTGCGGAAATATAAATAGACATATGATATGTTATCGAGGTTTGGCCAACTATGCCTACGTCCCCGTCTCTAGCTCGCAAGCCCGGGGATTCCACTAATGCTCACTTAACGGGTGGAGCGACACCTACTACAACCAGGTCAATTAGCACAAGACTGACCTCAACCTTTATAAACTCTCCTTGCAGGGCGAAGAAGACCCTAGGTTAAATTCATAGGGCTGACCCCAACCTTTACACAATCCTTACCGGACTGGATTACCTCCCCCTCAGGCCACGCTTGGAAATACAACAATATGTTCACTCAAATGGTACAGTGATTATGCTTTCATATAAAGCAGATATGTACCCAATACACGTAATCACATACACATCAACAATGTAGGTCATGTAAGCTCAGTGATGCAAATAGTTGTGCTAACAACACTCCATATGGTATAATCAATGATATGCTCAAGAGTATTCAAAACAAGTAGTATCTTTCAATCTAAGCAAAGCACAGTTTAGTAGCAAATCAATATTCCAAATATATGAATATGATAATCAAACTAGTTTAAGAAGATTTGTCTCAATGAAATAAACACAATAGTAGTTTAAAAATATTTTACTTGTTTGAAAAATCTTTGCACAATAAAAACCAAACTATTGGACACTTACAATAATAATGCAAATATCCTAAGCTTGCTAGTTTATCCCAACACAAGATTTATAATATTTAAATATATGGGATAAAATTAAGCCAAACTCCCCAAAAATAATATCACTATCAACCAATCAAATGGGAGTATTAGCACTATCTAATAAACACAAGACAGCTCAATAAACTCTCACAATATCAAGATATATCAAGGGAATAAATATTTGAGAGTATTTTGGGCAAAATAGGATTTTGAGATAAAAAAGATTTTTACTAATTATTTTGGCTAATCTCCCCATAATCCTTACAAATGAACTCATATTTATAAGCAGGGGTAAAATTATAACCATTTGGGACTTGTTGGGAATTATTAGAAAAGATTCAAAATGTTTAAACACACTTAACCCAACTTAACCCAATTTACCACAGTTAAAACAATTTTAACCCGCCGAGGTTCGGGTGGCTGAACCGTAGTTCGGTCGCCTGAACAGACATAACTTTAAAAGATATTTAAATAAGTTCGATCGCCCGTGTCATGCTTCGGCAACCCGAATCAAAGTCTGTAACCTTTGTTCGTAACTTTGGGTGCTCGATCATAGGGTTGGTCGCTCAAACTCATGTGGTCGGTCGCCCGGGGCTCTTTTTGAACTATATCTCTTGGTAGCCAGAGTTGGTGGAATGTCCCTTTCGAAGGGTTTGGGCACCCGTGGACAGTACACACAAATGGTTTGGTCACCCGAGAGCCCAAGTCAACTGTTGACTCTTCAAAAGTTCGAGCGCCCGAGGAGTTTTGAACTCTTGGGGTTCGATTGCTCGAGCTCTCTCAAATTCCTTAGAAATATTCAATTTAAGCACATTTTTAACACTCTTGTATTTTGTATGATATATGTGAGAGTGTTGGGACCTAGAGACATACTAGGGTCTTGCTGAGGCCGTTTTGAGATAGTCCCAAAAATCCAGCCTCAATCGACCGTGCCCTAAGGTCATTCGGTCCCTATGGTCATTCTACGGTCATTTTGAGCTTACGAAACTTACATGCATGACATGCAAAGATTATTACAGACTGATATCCTAATTACTATTGCAGACTCAGATATAACATTAATTGAATTTACAAAATGAAAGAGAATCCTCAAGGTCTTTATGCTTTGCTTTCATGTGCCATCAATTGGTTTACTAATATAAATGCTTTCATGTGCCATCAATTGGTTTGCTAATATAAACCTGCACACAAACTAGATAGACATTAAATACCAGAGTATTTGTCATAATCAAAACAGGGAATGGCCCATAGTTTAACAACCTCAAAATTTCTCCATATATATATATACTGTAAAATTTATAATGCTCTGGTACCTACTAGACTAAACCAACCCATCAACCTAAGCAGCGAGAAGCGGAATCCATATAAACACAATCAAGAAAATATACAATACAGAGTGCTAAAATGTGTCCTCAAAATATATATATATGATTGTTTTCCAAAATACCCTCAACTGGGCTAGGGCTATACATATATACTCTAAAAAATACTCACTCTACTGATAGGGCAGTATTGAAACCCTTTTATCTGCGAGCCTGATCTGCTCGCCTACCCGGATCACTTGAAAAATGTTAAAGTAATGGGATGAACCAACGCTCAATAAGACGAAATATGTTATTGCTAGTGTGTAACAAATGAGTTACAATACTGAGAAGATCTGTTTCTATATAATCACGTATAACTAAATCGGTAAATATAGTACAAATAATATAACCATCACCTTCCCATGTTGTTTAACATATCTATATTTTAGGTTTTTATACATAATATTTTTATCATAGATATACACATATTCTTTGTTTCTTTGAAACTATACATACATAATAATAGCTGAAAACTTCCCTGGATGGTTATATGTCATGATTTAACCCCTCATAATAAGGTTGTGTGGCCCGAAGGTGGGATCTACCTTGGCTGGCCGACTAGGATAAACTTCTATACTCAATCAATCTGATCAGCCCTCCTCAACCCATATTTGATGAGGAGCTTGTCCACTCGTGGGCATTTGATCAACCTACTTACCACGTATTATCTAAATAGGTGGTTGCACTCTATACTGAATATCTATATATAGCAACGGTACCGCGCTCTACTGAATCTAATCCATCAGGGTCTGATACTAAATTATACATTATTATATACAGTCTATCTATTTTACCATGATTCTGTAATATTTGTATTAACCATGACACTGTAATAAATTGTATCTATATTAATTGTATCTCTGAAATGAACTGTAAAACTATATGTCATGGTACTGAAAACTGTATAATCATAGTATTGTGAAAATGCTATAAAACATATTCTTGAAAATACTATAAAAACATGTTTCTGTACTATATCCATATTCTCATGCCACACAATAATTTAAAACATTTCAAACATATTTGATCAACTATATAAATTCCTACTGTGAAATAATAATCTGGTAAAAACATATAATTCATACTGAAATCATACTAGTATTACCTAGCATAGCATATTTCCCTTACCTGATTTCTGCTAAAAATCTCCTACTATGACGGGTCCTACACCCGCAGGGTTCTTCGCTCAACACTTGAAAATTATATATCCCAGAACGAAACATCATTATTTCTACGTCTACTGCATTTCCTACAACTGCTAAAAAGCCAAATTTTGCTTAAAAGACTTTACCCTGAATTTGGGATGAAATTCAATTTCGTCCCACCGACAATTCACTCCAACAGACTTGGAGAAAACTTCCCCAAGAGCGTCATGGTGGCCTCAGATCATCGATCCTACAACTAATGGGGCTGAAATTGAAGAGAGAGAAGGGAGAGACCGTAGGAGAAAGAAAATGAGAGAGTTTTACTAAAAAATTATGCATTTAACCCGAATTTAGGCTATTTATACTGTGAGATTCTTCGACGAGCCACGTCACCTCGTCGACGATTCCTGTAGAAAGTTCATCGACGAACCTATACCCTCGTCGACGAATTTCAGACTTCCCAAAAATCCTCTCTCGGTATCTTCTCATCGACGATAAGGGACCTCGTTGACAAGATCCTAAAGAACCCTCGTCAACGAAACCCCTGTGTTCGTTGAGGAGGCCTGAAAAAATTTTGGGATTATTACATCCAAAGTGCAACGTCGTCGACGAAGTCGGCTACCTCCTTTTGTTACTGCTTCCATTTCTATTCCTCTTTATTATTTAAATATTTTTATTCTTCAAGTCGTTACATATAGGGTCAACATCGACGTTGCTACGTGAATCAGGAGGAGAATCTCTACAGTTATAGCAGATTAGATCTTCGTTTTGAGGATTTTTGGGTTTTGTTCCAAAATAGAGGTAAGGGTCTAATTTTGTTTTCGGTTTGGTAGATCTATAGTGGTTGGGATTATATTGAAGTATTATTCTTCAGTTTTTAGGTTTTGGGGATCCCGTGTCGTTGTTTTGGACCGATTAAGTTCGTGTTTTGATTTTCAGGATAAGGTAAGGGGTTTCTGTTTATATTAGTTATTTTATAATCTAAATCAGTAAAATTGTGGATGATTATACGAATGTTTTAGTTACTTATTTGGGAAAATCTATCAAGTAAAATTTCGGGATTTTTGGGTTACAGTTTTTGGAAAAATTTAGGGTATTAGGTATTACCTTCGTTTATATTGGAAAATTATATATATGATTAAATTGTAATATAGAGATGATCGTACCTTTGATTATGTTAAAATGTATTTTCAGAGTATTTAATATGAGATTATTTATTTATCCCAATAAGTGTGGAATAAACAGATGTATTGAATGATGTGTTTTGTGAAAAAGTGTGCCGGTTAACTACCGTAGGTTGTGAGTTGTTGAAATGAGATATAGGAACGGGAGTTCCAAATTGTTCCAAATTTTGTGAAAATGCTGAGTCAGTTAATTACCGTAGGCTGCCGAGTCGGAATCAACCCGAACGCCAAGGATAATCAAAGCGCGTCTGCTTATCCCCAAAGGCTGAGATGTGGAGGCGGGTCGGAATAATACTGTAGGTGAAGAGTGTGAAATATCACTTTCTATACCGGTTGATCACCAAAGGGTGTGGGTTCACCATGTTAGCGCTTGTACAATGTCGTGGGAGCTTATGCTATGCTAGGTTACCAAGGGTGCCGTGTAATGCGGTCGGCTTAGGCCGAAGAGTGTTACGACACTGGATATATCGATTATGCTTTATGAGATATACTAGAACTGTATTGTGAAAATACTGGAATTGTGAAATGTTTATGTTTTACTATTGAAATAATACTCATGTATCCACATACTAATATAACATGTTTCTCCCTTACTAAGAGGTGTTTCACCCCTATCAAACAAATGTTTTTAGGTTATTCGAGTAGCCAACACTAGCATCCTAGCATTTTCAGGAGCGTGATTGTTGGTTAACTTTGTAGAAGTATTTGTGTAAGTACTAATCTTTGGCTGAGTTGTTATTTTGGGTTATATAGACACCCGGGGTATGTTATGTATTATGAGAATTAGATTATGGTTTTGTATAGACTCTGATATGGTATGATGGTATGGTGTTATGATTTAATAGGTTGAATTATTCCGTTGCGTATAATGTGCATGTGATTGTGGATAGCGTATATGTGAACCCTACGGGGTCGGACCATTGTGTAGTATTATGGATGGTTGTATGATATAGGGACAGGTTAAGTTACTAAATCACACTCTGGGGCCCATTTTCGGGTTCTGGGCGTGACATTTAATTACTCACAACTACCCAAAATACCCTTATAATTATGTCTCTAATAATATAAAGATTCTCCATTTGATGTTTTTTTTTTTAAATGTCAAAATATTTTTTGACTGCACATAACTATCCCAAAATATCTTTATAATTATGTCAAATTTGTCTATAAAACTACTCATAATTATTCCAAAATATTCTTATAATTATGTACAACTATCCTAAAATGACTTTATACTATTTTATTATTTGATATTTTCTTTATAATTTTTAAAAATTTTAGAGAATGGAGAGCCATGAAGCACGAACATAGTCTATACCCATTGAATTAATGAATGAAAGTGGGAGAAATGAAGTTTAACCCCCGTATGTAGTTCATATTATATGTCGGTTTGTTGTATTTATTCAATTTATTTTAAATCGATGATTAAATACTTAATTTTAATTAGATGCTCCACTCTCTCTTGGGTTATCCTTTGAGACAATAATCCGATGTTTTTCATAAAAGAAAATAAAACTCAATACAATTATAAATTTCATTTTTCTTTTCTCAAATCTATACAAATTCAAATCCATGGTCGGAATTAAAACTTCCAAACACGATTGATTATGCTATAACAAATCTTTCCCATTAACACATTCCACTAATTAATCTTATTTATTTGTTTTTAGAAAATATATAAAATTTATCTTATATTACTAGTTTAATTACAATATCAATAAAAATAGGCTATTCACTCTTTAGAAAACACTCTCCTCTAATTTTATCTTTGCAAGTGAAAAAATATTAAAAAAATATATATAGAAAAGATAAGATTATAATTAAAATTTAAAAGTAAATGGAGTGTCTTTAAAGTGCCTCATTCACCAAATCAAACATAAAATTTTTAAAGTACCCCATTCACCACATCCAACTTAAGTCTTTAAAATTCTATTATCCTAATTATTTTATCTATGATTGGATTATCATAATTATGATAATAGGTCTATTATTTGGATAAAAAAATTACTTAAAAAAAGGAAAAAAAAAGAAAAATATGAAGAAATATTTTTTTATAATATTTTCTTTCTTTAAATACTACTAAAAATAACAATTTATTTTTACTAAAAAGTTCAAAAATTAAATATTAATAATGTATAAAATTAAAATTTTATTTATATATGTTCATGTTTTTTATTTTCTAATCCTTTGATATTTTTCCTTAATATTGTTTTCAGCTTCCAAACCACGCCTAGAAATTGGAGAAGAATTTAATCCATTTGTGGAATAAAGATATGTTATGGCCGGCCGTATAAGAACTGATCTGGTTATAATAATATTTGAACTAGAGACTTGTAGGGCTTTACCCCATTGGGGAGCCCTTCCAGAAATTCTCGAAGGCCAGGGGCAACCCCAGGCCTAAGAGGGGGTTTGGAAATAGTTTTCAACCAGCAATTGACGCGCCTCGGTTAGTACCTCACTAGCTGCGTCATTGCCCCAAGCGCAAAGATAGTTTTGCCTTTTCTCTCCCTTCTTTTTTTATAGCACTACCCCTGCTCTCTCACTTTCCTCTCCGCCGATGTGGTACATGTTTCTCTTCAGATCAGATCGCAGCTTCTGCCCTACTCTCACAGAGAATTCACCAACAAAGACAAGCAGCTTCTGCCCTACTCTCGCGTGCTTTCCAAATTTTAATCTCTCACAGCCACATTTCACACCCAACACAAAAAAATCACCCCTCCAGAATGAACCTGAAATCCCTCTTCTTCTCTTTCTCGTCTGTCCTTGTTGTCTTCCTCGCAATCTCATTCGGTTTCACCAGAACAAGCTATTACAAAGCCCGACACCTGAAATCGACACTCTCGTCACATCCCGCATTCTTTAAGAGACTTCCATGGTTTCTTCGCCCAACCCCAAATCCGAAGCCGACCCCAATGACGGAACTCGGTTCTGTTCCGCCTTACTGTGTCCTTTGGATGGCCCCTTTTCTTTCAGGTGGTGGGTATAGTTCTGAAGCTTGGTCTTACGTCTTGGCCCTTCATGAACACATGAAAAACCCTAGATTTAGGTTGGCTATTGAGCAACATGGGGATCTACAGAACTTAGAATTCTGGGAGGGTTTGCCCCAGGACGTCAAGAACTTGGGTGTTGAGCTTTATCAGACAGAGTGCAGAATGAATGAGACTGTTGTGGTGTGCCATAGTGAGCCTGGAGCTTGGTATCCCCCATTGTTTCAGACCCTTCCCTGCCCACCATCTGGGTATAGAGATTTCATGTTTGTAGTTGGTCGGACGATGTTTGAAACCGATAGGTTGAATATCGAGCATGTAAACCGCTGCAATCAAATGGACCTTGTCTGGGTTCCTACTGAGTTTCATGTTTCTACATTCATTCAAAGTGGGGTTGAACCCTCCAAAGTCGCCAAGATTGTTCAACCCATTGACATAAATTTCTTCAATCCTGAAAAATACAGGCCATTGGATCTTGCTTCTGCAGGGAATTTAGTATTAGGTAAAACTTCCGGAGGCTCGAGTTCAGAGAAAAATGAGTTCGTATTCTTGAGTGTTTTCAAATGGGAGTACAGGAAGGGATGGGATGTGTTGTTGAAGGCATACCTGAAAGAATTCTCTTGGGTTGATGGGGTTGCTTTGTATCTGTTGACAAATCCATACCATTCTGATATAGATTTTAGTAATAAGATAGTGGAGTTTGTGGAGGATTCTGATATTGACAGACCAATCAATGGTTGGGCTCCAATTTATGTGATCGATATTCACATTAGTCAAGCTGATCTGCCACGAGTGTACAAGGCAGCTGATTCATTTGTTCTTCCTTCAAGAGGGGAAGGGTGGGGTAGGCCCGTTGTGGAGGCAATGGCAATGTCACTGCCAGTGATTGTGACAAACTGGTCTGGACCTACAGAGTTTTTGACAGAGAAGAATAGCTACCCTTTGCCCGTGAATAAGATGAGTGAAGTGATGGAAGGGCCATTCAAAGGTCATCTTTGGGCTGAACCTTCTGTCTATAAGCTTCGAGTTCTAATGAGGCAAGTCATGACTAATATTGAAGAAGCTAGAGCCAGAGGAAGGCAGGCGAGGTTGGACATGGCAAACAGGTTTTCCCCTGAGATTGTTGCTGGGATTCTTGCTGATCATATAGAAAACATTCTAAACAAGAGGAATTGAGAGGGTTTCGGTTCTTTCCTGAAGATGTTAAGCGTAACATTGCTTGTGTTCCTCGAGTTTGTTCTGTTTATCCATTCAGTGAATAAGATGAGTGAAGTGATGGAAGGGCCATTCAAAAGGTCATCTTTGGGCTGAACCTTCTGTCGATAAGCTACGAGTTCTAATGAGGCAAGTCATGACTTATATTGAAGAAGCTAGAGCCAGAGGAAGGCAGGCGAGGTTGGACATGGCAAATAGGTTTTCCCCTGAGATTGTTGCTGGGATTCTTGCTGATCATATGGAAAACATTCTAAACAAGAGGAATTGAGAGGGTTTCGGTTCTTTCCTGAAGATGTTAAGCCTAACATTGCTTGTGTTCCTCGAGTTTGTTCTGTTTATCCATTCAGTTTTAAACTCCATCTCAAATCTTGGTGAGCTTAGGCTGTTGAACGGAGTTGCTTAACTTGTAGAACAGATCCCAAGCTGCCAATGACCTCTTCAATCATCATCTCTATTTCCACACAGCACGTCAGTTTTACCTAATAAATATTTGTATGAATACAGGGAGATGACATATATATGTAAATTACTTCCTCCACAAAAAGTACAAGTGAGTTTCTGAAATAACCTGAAATTTTTGGTCCAGCAATATTTAGGATATATTTTTTTAAGAGCATTTTTCAATTTACTTGTTTTGAATCCTTTGCGATATTCATATGGTTTACCCAAGCTCCAGAAGTTCATGCAAAAATTGGAAGTGGTTGATGCTCTTTATGAATTACAATTTTCAGTAATCTTAAGTTAATTGTTGCAGTGGCCAAAACTTATGTTCTCTTCCATAATGTCTAGATTACTGAATGTGGGTGATCTTGACATTGCAAAGGCTGCTTCGAAGGCATTTAATTGAAAATTACAAGCTGGCAGCAAACCGTAGACAAGACAAGAAGCAGTTCACTCGCACAATAGGGGCCTGGAATAAAAGGGCTGCTGTAAAGTGTCCATCCCCCCCTCCCCCTTTGAAGAGCAAACGTCAACAGTATATACCTAAATTATTCAAAATATTTCAAGTTGGGGTTTTGGGTGCATCAGGATGTCATTCAATTTTACTTGCAGAAAATGGGTCACTCTCAGCCTTTAGAAGTTATGGACTTCGAAATGCAATGAAGATTTTGTTGTGGGTATCCAATGAAGAAAGAGGTTTCTTGCTCGGCTCATTTATTCAAATTTAGTGAACATCTTTAGGCATGCATTGGCTGCACTTCAACCCTAGGGTGTGTTTTTACCATTCCATCTCATTTGATGTTAGACCAATGTAACAGAGAAGCAAGGAGTAGGATTACAAAAGTGGAGTCCAAAGAGCATTGGTATAATATTTTGTTCCATGTAGTGATTTTCAAACGGAAGCTACATGTTTGTTTGCATGCTTTTGATGAAGTTCTGGAACAATGTTGGTGGCTTGTATTTTTCAACTGTGAAGTTGGTAATATTGTTGAACTATTTCCCTTTCATGTGTTAACTAAACAGTCAATCCATATGTAACATATGTACTTGTTTAATGCAGTTCAAGTGAGAGATATTTAATGACACGCTGATGCTATCATAAATTTATCATGTTCAAGTTATTGATAATATTTATTATTACTGCTACACAGCTATACTTCTTCCACCAAGATTTTGAATAGACAATTTAGGGGTCTTAGCACAATCCACTCAATCTATTTTTCAAGGAAAAAGCAGATTATGTAAACTAATTTGGAAGCATTTTCCAGTATTTAGTTTCAAATGGAATTATAAACCTTTTTGTAATTGGAGGAAGAGCCAAATATCTGCGAGGACTGAGATATATACATTAGCTGGATTGACAAGAAATTGAAATTTTTGTTTTTCAGTGATGCATATTTTTAACAAAATAGTATAAATATTTTATTCCGGTGAAACCGAATTCGATTGCAAGGAAGAAAACAAGGACAGGCGAGAAAGAGAAGAAAAGTGATTTTAGGTTGGTTCATTCTTAGAGTGTTTTCCAAGTTGGGTGTGAAATAACTTGAGATATTAAAATCTGGAAAGCATACAAGAGAAGAGAACCGACTCATGGAAATGCTTTGAGAAGAGGGCAGAACCTACAACCAAGGAGAGAGAGGAGAGCGAGAGTCATTAAAAAATGAGTTTGATTATCTCCAACCAGCAAACGCAAAAAACACCATAATCCCATTTGAAACTAGAAAAATATGAGAAAAAGGAAAAAAAAAATAAAATATATATATATATATATATATATAGAGAGAGAATTTAATTTTTCACGTTTAATTATCAAGTGAAAGAAGAAAAATATCATATCAATGAAAAATTTGTTTTGTACATCATTGATATTTAATTTTTCTTAATTTTAATAATATTTGATATAAAGAAAAAATATATAATAAAAAATAAATTCCTTCCCATTTTCAATTCCTTTTCTTTTCCCCTCCAAAATTCTTGATTCAAAGGGATGCTATCTAAATCAGAACCCAAAGCAACACCCAAAATGTTTTGATGCAAAAGTAAATACACCCCACATAGTCCTTTTGCAAAAACACTTAGCAAACTCAAATCAATTGCAATAGAAGACTACTGGTTTTCACAATAGCATCAATATTATTTTTTGACCACTTCAAAGGAATGGGGTCTTCTAGCTAAGTATACCTAAGTTCTTCAAAAGTAGCCTCATCCAATAAGCATGAGCTACCATTGTTTTGCTTTTCAATTTCTGGCTGTTATCTCATTAAGGCCTTATTATGCATCTGGGAGAAAGTGGTAAATCGTCTCTATCGAATATAAAAAATGCATTACACAATTCATATAATTAAACTGACAGGTATTCAAAGTATTTGTGCATATGGAAAAATTAATATATATATATATATATATATATATATAATATTTTTATTTAATCAGTATCGTTTACTCATACAATTTCAGGTACAAGGCACTTTTTCATGTACAATGTACATGACAAATTGACCAAAAGCTCTAATATTTTTGGGTGTTCACAAGATAGCCAAAGAGAAATAATGCTTTAACAATGGTTCATATTGAAGGAAGCACTTGCAGAACGACTACATGTGTGATTAGGAACCACACCATTTTCCCTTTCGTCATTGAGCTTACTTCTCAAATACCAACACAGATACAAAGAGAAATTCAAGCAGTCAATGCTTCAATCTTGAAGATGGGGGCTGAAGAACTTCAAAACTTCCTTGTAAACAGGCTTCTTGAAATCCACCGCCTACACAGGAAAGAAAAATGCAGGGAATGAATGTAAAATATTGACTACCAAAATCAGAATGCATGTTGTTGCTATCGTTGGACACATATTAAATGAGTAGTTAACAAAAGCTACCCACAAGCTCAATTACTCTTTCCGGTGACATCCACGTCCACTCGCCAAACTCAGCCTTTTCTGTCCCATCACCCAAAAGATTGATTTCGTCCTCCTTTCCAGTGAGCTTAAGAAGAAACCTGCATTTTCATATGAAGTAAATTTAAAGAAACAAGCTTAATGTTGATGGCATAGCCTACCAGGGGTTCTCCAACTAATTTAGATAATAAAACGGGGAAAAAAATAAACAGAGAAACTGAAAAGGAAGGAGAGAGAAGATGGGGAATATCTCAACCATCACCTCTATTGAACCTTATTACATCTTATGCTGACAATCCCAAAAGCAGAAGGATTCATGAGAAAAGAAGAAGAAGAAGAAGAAAGACCTTTACCAAGCTCTCCATCTTTTCTTAACATCCTTTTCAGCTTTCTTCATCTCTCTATTTGTTATTTAAATTTGTTAAACATGTGCAAGCACACTAGTGCACATGGAGTAACATGCCAAAATAAACAGAACAGCACAATAAGGTAACCTCCCTTTAGTCTAGTAAAAGTAATATGGACTAACATTCAACTTTCCAAAAACCAAAATCCATGGAGCTCCCCTGATGTTGAGTTTTGGGGATCCTTATTCCCCTCGTCTACCATTGATAGTTTAAATGGAATATAACAATGCAAGTCATCACCTCTAATTTTTCAAACATACCTTTTAACATCCTTCAGAATAATAGATAATTCTTTAAAAAAAAACATAAAATGACATTGCTTTGAGGCATGTTCCAAACATAAAGTTTGGAACTCCATTTAACACTCGTAAACTACCTGCAACTCCTACACTAAACACATCTCCACAATACTAGAGAGAGTTTTATAAAGAGGAAAATTCAATTTTGAATTTTTAGAAAGAGAAATAAAAGAGGTTTAATTTAATGGTATATTAGTCACAAAGAGATGAGATTGGGATACATGGTCTGAAAATTTGGTGGCTGGAGATGAGGGCTATGGTTACTGAGATGTTTATGAAGGGAGGCTATGGTTGTTTTAAGGTTGGAGCAGCCACAGTGGAGGTGACTTGATTATGCATGATGGTCAGTCATAGGTATCAGGGTGCTTCATGGAGGTGGCTTATGCATTGAAGATGGTGGTAAGGTGCGAACAGTATGGTCGTAGAAATCACAATCTGGATACTAGGATCATACGATCATAAAATCCTGCTTTGCCAAAATGATCTATATCCTACATAAAACCGCAAATTGTTAGCATTGTAGGACTGTTGGATTGTAAGATCCTGGAATTCAGTCACATTTTTTTCCTCAATTTCTTGTACCATAGACATGGCGTTTGTCGTGTACAACTTGTACAGAGAAGAGATCAACCTAGGAGTAATTCTGTTTATTTAATATTGAAGAAATTATGAGCTCATAAATTTCTTTATAGTCATTGTTGTCCAATAGGTGATTAACACATTTGATGATGATAATTATGATGGTGATGACAATTTTAATGATGGCCTTGATGAAGAAATTGACTATAATATGAATCAAATTGTTGCTTTGATGATGACACTAATGTTGAAGGGCTAGCATTGTAGTCTACCTTTTGCTATTTGTTTGCCAAAGCATCTTTTTGATTTTAGGTATTCATGTTGTATTTGTTTGTTAATTTATCTGTGTTAACTATGTTATTATTTATGAAAGCATTTATCCCTCTTTCGCAATAAGTTGGCTGTTTTCTGAGTGTTTTCTTAGTTTTGAATACCTACTAACCAAGTTTCTAGGCTAATATAATTGAAATTTATGAAAATATAGCATATGAATGCATATTCAATGTTTATATAATATGATTAGGATACTCTTATGATCCTCATTCTGATCTTACAATTTGATCCTGCTAAACCCTAAGGTTACGATTGGTTTGCGGAATGCCTATTCCTAGGAATAGATTAGTTTTAGTAGGTTAGTTATAATTAGTTATACAAGAAATTATGTTATTATAATAAAGCAAATAACAATGTAAAACATTTCATGAGTCCATAATAAGGAATAACTATTCTCAAATTTGAAAGGAAACTTAGGCGCAATGGTAAGGTTGTCGCTGTGGGACGTGGAGGTCACGGGTTTGAGGCGTGGAAACAGCCTCTTACAAAAATACAAGGCTGCGTACTATAAACCCATTGTAGTCTGCCCCTTTCCGGGACCCCGCATACACGGGAGCTTTGTGCACTGGGCTGCCTTTTAACTATTCTCAAATTTCATCATGGGGATGTTTATTCCTTTCTCATTACATGTTGAATGAAATAAATAGGAATATAGAAGGAATAACTATTCCCTTGATTCCTAAAATTTAAACTATATTCCATCTTATTCTAGGGAATAGCTATTCTGCTGGACAAACAAGCTGTAAAAGTCCATTGTAGGATACCAATTTTAACAATCTACGTGGTGAGGGAGCCAGCAGGTGATGCTAGGGCTCACCGCAAGTTGTCTTGGTGAAGCATCATTTTTTTTGGATGGAAGTCAGGTTTTTTTTTTTTTTGGGGGGGGGGGGGGGTGTTGACAGTGCTGGGCAGCATGGCTGGTCAGATAGCCATGAGTGCTGGTTTGGTGCACATGGTAGCTTAATCAAGGCACAGGTGGTGGTGATGCTTTTCTGGTGAGGTTGCTGTAGGTTTGACCTATTATATCACCGGTACTTGTCAGTGAAAGTGATAAGGCATGGTGATGGCTGTGGAGTTGGTGCAGTGGTTTTGGGTTGGGCAGGGGGTGTTGATGTCAGTTCCAACTGCAGGGACGGCTTGGTGGGGCGGCTAAATAGGTAAGAGTGTTGGAGACTCTGGCAGCTAAGAGGACCTTCTGATAAAGATGTTCAAGGTAAGACGCTAATTAGGAAGAATGGGAAAAAAAAAAAAGATGTTGAAGGTTGCTGCCACAATCTCCAACACTGTAAACTTCTTTAGCCGCCTTCTGATAAAGATGTTGAAGGTAGATACTGATTAGGGGAAAAAAAAGAAAAGAAAAGAAAAGAAAATATGTTAAAGGCATGCAAGCATATTTTTATTTTTCATTAAATTTGAAGTGTTGAGTTCCTGCTAATACTTGACCATTTGAAGGTCACAAGGACCTTACATGTGTAGAGCATGGGCTATGAAAATAAATCACGGTTCATATCATTCCCTGACTTTTGGGCATTTTAAACGCTGCTAAGACAGAAAGAACAAAGTTGAAAAGGGGTTCTCAAGGTTTTTCCATACCAATGCTTCCTTCCAAATTTCAACCATGGTCTGTCATACCTTTCATTTTCACCACGTCATAATGAAGAAGAACATGACCAGGAAACATGATCATTTGGGAAAGCATGGAACAGAAGAGTAACATGAGGTTGAGGGCATGCATGGATTGGTAAGGGTTGGGGAATCTGACAGAGGAAGAGGATGGTCATAAGAGCCTAATGAAAAAAAATGGAAGGTCGGTCCTGGGGATCATAAAGATGAGATTAATTGTGATGCTTGAAATTCAGAAAACAAGGAATGAGGAACAAACAGTGATGCTATATGTTGCAAATGATGACAAGGTGGTATATATAAATTGATTTTTGTTACTTGCACATTCTTCTAACCTTACCACCAGGGTATATGTACTCTTAGAAAGTGCATATCTTACCCAAACAAAGCCAATCAATCCCACTAACAGTCTGAGAAACCAATCCCACTAGAACAACAAGAAGAAAATGCCCAAAGAGAAGCAAGGAAAACAATATTTTCCTAAATCAATGAAAAGGGCAGGGAACAATGGTTGAAAACAAGAGCATTGCTCTCCAACCAAATACCCCAAAAAATCACAATATGCAAGCACCCTTATGCCCTCCAAAGCCTCAGAAGGAAATCAACAAAAAAGCCTCCAATGAACTCACAGTCACACACACTCACCAAACAATTGAAATAACTCATTCCAAAAGACCAAAGCTGCTGAACAATACAAGAATAAATAAGAATGAGACCCATTGCTAATATAACACCTCACATACACATTTGATGATAAAGCCCTATACAGCCTCCTCTTCCTCCTCTGCAACAAATTGTTGGTGTTAACTCCTTGACTCTACTAGTTATGGCTAAGCAAACAAAAGCCTTAACCTTTGAGGGTATTAGGCTTTCTGCATAAAATTAACAAAGGACAAAATGAGTAAAGGAAGGGATCAAATAAGAATAAAAAAATTTGCAAGAAAAATGCTCCAAATCATCCAAAGCCCAGATCCTATAATCCCTTGTGGTCTTAGGGCAAAAAGAAACTAACAAGTAACAAGGAAAGTTCCCTAATCTCCCGATCATTAAATTTTCTATGAAAATGAAATAGATACACTATGAACACCAGTGAGGCAAAAAGAGAGAAGAGAAACCAACAGAAAAAGGTTGCTCCCCCATCCAAACATCCTCCCAACGTTGAACTTTAGAATTACCACCCATTTTCTGTTTAATAGATGGAAAGAGCAAGAGCAAAATCTGATAAATGAATTTCCAAGGAATTCCATGTGTAGCTCAACTGTCAATATTAGCAGCCCAACCATTTGCCTGCAAACCAAATTTACTTGTTTGACACCCATTAATTGAAGCATGTTATTACATTTTATCCAAAATTGTATTACATCTTCAATATTGAAAGTTGAAACCATATCCAAAAATTATATTTTTGAACTATGGTAATTAAATTCTAGAAATATGCAATAAATACTTTCCATGAGCTCCATGAACTGAATCTAAGCTAATCAATCCACACAACAAAAGCCCACAATTATCCAAGATTCTAACATCAACTGCCAAAAAGAATGCTCAAAAACACAATTCAACATGAATAAAACTTGAAAGTGAAAACATGTTCTCTACCACTTTTTTTATTCTAAAGAAAAAATCTAGCCCATAGAAAATCTTTTGCAATAGCATCAATTTGTGTAACATCTATGCTGTTCCTCATGAAGCAAATAAATTCAGCCGAAATCCATGATCCAATTTGCTTTGTATGAGTGGTTTTTTAGTGATGTAATTATGTAAACACAACATAACTCAGACCAAGTTGCAGCCTCAAATCCGATTCCAATCGTTCAATGCCACAAGTTTGTATCAGTGTATTTTTTTACTCACCATTTTTGTGCTTGACCATTCCAGTCTGATCCCCACCGACGATTAAGATCTTCCCTCACTTTGGGTGGGAAGTCATATTTCAGCCAATATGGCACCTGCATCAATAACAGTCAGAAAACCAGTTCATGGATGCATGCACTGGGGAAGAAAAACACGGATGAACTTTTCATTGGGCAAGAAAAACATGGCTAAACTTTCTACCTAAAACAAAAATTTAACAACTGCTGGGCATCTAGAGTTAATTTTTATTGAAAACATAACATGCTAACTCATTAACCATTATTTTTTCTTTTTTAAAAGTTAAATAAAACAATAAAAATGGCCCTGGTGGAACCAACCCAAGTACACACAGGTATGACACCAGAGAAATCAACTTCAAGAGAATCTGTCCATAAAATCCAAAAAAGACATAAGAAAAAAAAAGCTAAATTAGGGCCACTGTGAGTGCAAGAAATTTGAGAAATATAAACTTTAAATTGGGAACAGGATCTCAGCATAATAAGAATTTTTACTATTCCTCTCCTTCAACACAGTCAACAAGAGGCAAAAAAGGGGCTGCCCTCTAAAACTCTTTCCTGGACTGCAAGCTATGCTGCATTCCAAATCCTAGCCAACTTGAAAAACTCACTTATTGACTGAGGCATCACCCATTTCACCCCTGGAAAAAATGAGAATCCACTACTCATAAAATATGATAATTTCACAGATCAAAAAATTTGGGGAGGATTTTATTTTACCACATGATCTAATTGTCCAAAATTAGAATTTCCCCCTCAATCGTTGTCCAAAAACTAAACATTATATCTATTGCACTTCACACAAAATCCACAGTGGCCGTGTCTATTTCACCACTGAAAGGGTAGATGTTCAAGCAGCATACCACCATCAAAGCATGGTGCCATGAGGAATTGCCATGAAGATTGTTAAATCTATTCTGAAAGATTGCAACTCAATAGTAACAAATCTAAAAGCCAAACCTCAGCTAGAAGCTCAGCTGAATTAACTCCAGTTTCTTCTCTTAATTCTCTGATTGCAGCATCTCTTGGGTCTTCACCCTCATCAATACCACCCTGTTCAACGCGGGCATATAAATTACCTTTTTGCATTTAAACAAAAATAATAATTGTAACAATACATCTTCAGTAAAACACATCGCATATAAAATTTTACAAAATATACAATAATAATTATTACTAACAAATAGAAGACAACTACAGCTTCTAGCTCCATTCTGAATTTTAATATTGGCCCCTCACTAAAATAGTTACCCAAAAACGGGGGAAAAATACAGGGCTTATTACTATAACCTATTAATATTACAATAGTTTCATGTTACAATACTCTTACATAATTAAACAGAGATGCAAATTATGCAATGGACAATGTATTATCAATTATTTTATTTTATTTTATTTTTATAAATAATAGTCATTTGAGGCTCAGTTCTCCAAAAGAAAGTTCAGCATTTTCGGAGGATCACTATGGTTCAGACGGCAGGCCAGAATAGGCAAGTCACCCTTGGTGCCACAGTAGAGTTGTCACTATGTGACCGGTCACAGGTTCAGGGTGTGAAAAAATTCTGTTACAAAAATGCAAGGTTAGGCTGCGTACTATGTTGGAAATTATTTCAATATTGAGCACATTGAGTACAAATTATAATTATAAATAAAAAGGAAATTATAAATAACTTAAAAACAATAATACTCAGTAGTAGAATTTTTAGGCTAAAGAACAGTGATCTGTTGTCCCAAAAACCGAATTTGCCACCACTTCAGCGCAGTTGGAACTTGGCATCCAATCTCCAGGATTCAACAGCCTATAGCTTTTGATAAGCTGCACACTAAACAAGCTGCCTCTGAACTGAACCCAATCTCAGCTAAAGTAAATAAATTAAATAAGAAAGTCATTGATTTCTCTTTATCTATTTTCATCTCTGTTCTCATATCTCTGTCTCAACTCCTTTATATAGATGTAAGAGTAGTCATTGTTACTGAATAAATTCAAAGAAATAAATGGGACATTAAAATTAAATAACTGAAAAATAATAAATACAATCTATCGTTTTGCAAATAAATCACATAATAAAATAAAAATCGTTATATTTATTTTAAATCGCATAATTAAATATTTCAGTTATGAAATTATAAAATATCTTTATGTTAAAACAAACTAACATTCAAAAACTGCCCAAAATTTTGAATCATAAAAAACAATAGTTTCAACAATCCCCCATTGTTTCAAAATCTTAAAAACAATATGAAAACTACTCAAGCTGAGTGAAATGGAGTGCATTAGCCCTAATGTTTTTTGGACTTGAATCAAAACTATGTGTTAGAGGACAGAATTTGCAATATACAAGTAAAATAAATATTTTTTGAACGTGGACCCTTTATTGCAAACTAGCTATCTCACCAACACACACTCAACAGCAAAATTGGGTTTAAGTTCTTTCAGGTAGGCACATTTTCTCAGCAATGCGCCCTGCTTGGATAACTTATAAGTGCTTTAGAGACTTCACCAAGGTCCCATAGAAAGTGGCCCACCTTGACAGCCATATGGGTAGACTCCATCAAGTGTACCTTGCAATTAAGTACACTACCAATTTAAGCTATGGATCTATAAGTAAGAACTTTGCTCAACCTCACACATTGCAGTGAGCACTATATACACCATAGGAAGGGACAATGATAATGCTCTCACCAGCCACTCATGTAACTTGATTCCCCATTGAACCTAGATCTAGGGATCTATTCCCATAGGTTGGGACTGTTGGGTGGCTGCTACAAGTGGCTCATCCAATTGGTTTGAGTCCATTCTCCTCAATGTATTTTCTATTAGATATCTATCTAATCCCTTCAGTTAAAGGGTCTTGTATTTTCAAAAGTTGTTTCACAACTACTTAGCTCTCATTAATTTTATTAAGCAGGTATTAAATACCGCCAACATTTTTGTGGTCACTCTCCAATAATATGACATGTGCCTATTATCCATTATGGATAACGCACCACATAATTTACACATCTACGAGTGCTTATAATTAACATGCTTTAATTTTTCCTGTCATTCTGTGGCTGGTAAAATTGGTGACTCTATCATCACACTACTGCTTTCATGCATTGTGCTTCATTTGCATCTATCAATATGTTTCTCAAAGACAAAAAAATCATTAACAATAATTATGAGCAAATATATTTATTTGGATATTTATGATTCAGCACATATTTCATGTATGAACACAAACACAAACACCAAAAACCACATTGTATATCCCCCACAAACTAAAGATAGTAAATTTGTGCGGCTCACAAAAAATTATCCTCATTGTATAATTGGGAAAAGTATATAATATTCAATTTTATGTAATGGAATTAAATGATAGAATATCATGAGGTTGTCTAGTGCCAATAACATAAATGATCCATTGATAATGCTAATGCCATAGTAAAAATTTTACGTTTAGATACCTACTAAGGAAACTATATCCTGTCCATGCACGTGGCTCGAGCACTCATAATAAAATCAATTCAAGAATAATGTTAGCTCATTTATGCACACATGCATCTATCACTTAAAAAAGAAAGTCATAACAACAGTGGGGAGTGCATAAAAATATTTCTTGAAATAATTTTTTTTTTAATTCTTAGATCACAAAAACACCAATAATTCTTATACACTTAAAAAAGAAAGTCATAACAACGGTGGGGAGTGCATAAAAATATTTCTTGAAATAATTTTTTTTTAATTCTTAGATCACAAAAACACCAATAATTCTTATACACTTAAAAAAGAAAGTCATAACAATAGTGGGGAGTGCATAAAAATATTTCTTGAAATAATTTTTTTTTTAATTCTTAGATCACAAAAACACCAATAATTCTTATACACTGTAACCCCCACTATTAATTAGGTTCTGATTGATAGAAAAAGCATCACAATCACAAGATCCCCCCCCCCCCTTTTTTAAAACAAATTTATCATCACTCCAAATAAGGAAAATAGGGTCCAAAAGAAATCCAAAAATTTAAGAAACTCACAAGAGTTATGTAACCATATTTTTTGCCCCCCTTGAGATGCTTCACCTATTGAAGGTTATAATATCCGAGCTCAAGGATTACTCCCTTTTGCACTATGCAATATTGGATAAAGTTCATTTACATAACCAGCAAGTATTTGACACTATCAAAGCATCAAAGACTTTTATAAATGAACTTGGATTTTGTTTACAAATTATGCATGCATCTTCAAATAAATCAATCCAAACGATAGGCATGAAGGTTTTAACAATTCACTAGAAGAGAGTGAGAATGCAAATAAGTTGGAGCAATCAAAAATTGAACATGTTAATAAAGGAGATTGGAGAAATCACACACATTTAACCAAATCACTTACGCATCCCAAACCTCAGGCAGCGCCTATAGAACAAAATGAAACCAGCCAACACACATCAAATTCAAAGCATTTGACAAAATAAATAAACTAAATGCAATTTCACTAAAATGTCTTATCAGATTAATAATATGAAATTTCTACAACATTGATGAAATCAATTGCAATTGATTGTGACGTCAAACCCAATGTATCCGTTTGGGTCCACCAAAGCTTTGCAACACAAATGGAAAAGAAAATATCATTCTAACAAATATAAAGAATATAAATTTAATAGGCTGCAAAACAAATTCAAACCTTAAATAAAATTTAAACTACAAGTGGCCCAATTTAATTTAAATAATAGGGAAAGAGATGGTGATTATTTCATGGTATAAAGTAAAGGAACAGACATATCACTTTACCAACACATCCCTTGGTCCACACATCTCTTGCCAACTTTAGCGAATACATTGAGGGGAATGGACTTAAGCCAATTGGATGAGCCACCCATAGCAGCAACCCAACCTTTGAGAATGGAGAGCCCAGGAACTAGGTTCAATGGGGAAGCATGTTATATGAGTGGTTGGTGAGAGCACTATTATTGTCCCTTCCTATGGTGTATATGGTGCTCACTGCAATGCATGAGGTTGAGCAAAGCTCTTATAGATCCATAGCTTAAATTGGTGGTGTACTTAGTTGCAAGGTACACTTGATGGAGTCTACCCATATGAGTGTCAAGGTGGGGCTGCCTTCTATGGGACCTTAGAGAAGTCTCTAGAGCACTTGTGAGTTCTCCAAGCAGGGTGCATGACCAAGAAAAATGTGCCAACCCGAGAGGACTTGAACCCAATTTTGTTGTTGAGTGTGTGTTGGTGAGACAGTTGGTTTGCGATAAAGAGATATAGGTTCAAAAAATATTTATTTTACCTATATCTTCCAATTCTATCGTCTTACACATAGTTCTATCTCAAGTCCAAAAGGCATCAGGGCTAGTGCACTTCATTTCATGCAGCTTGTGTAGTTTTCATTTCGTTTTTTAAAATTTTGAATCGATTGGGGATGTTGGAACGATTATATTTTACAATTCAAAATTTTGGGCGGTTTTTGAAAGTTAATTTGTTTTAACACACAGATATTTTATAATTCCATAATTGAAATATTTACGAAATTTAAAACAAATATAACGGTTTTTATTTTATTACGTGATCTATTTATAAAACGGTAGATTGTATTTCTTATTTTTCAGTTGTTATTGATTTTAGTATCCTATTCATTTCTTTAAATTGATTCAGTAACAACGACCACTCTTACATCTATATAAAGGAGTTGAACTATAGAGAAATGAGAATAGAGATGAACTAATACATATAAGAAATCAATGAGTTTCTTATTTAATTTATTTACTTTAGTTGAGATTGGGTTTTCTTTGGAGGCAGCTGGTATAGTGTGCAGCTTACCAGAAGCTATAGGTTGTCAAATCCTGGAGATTAGACGCTGAGTACCAACTGCATCATGGTCTACCCCTTCCTTGGACTCCACATTATCCTATATATTTGGCGGGAACCCTAGAATTTGAGTTGTGGTGTTGTTAGCATTATCAATATATCCTCAATATCCCATATAATGATGTTCCCAATAATCTCATTCCTAAGAATGGAATTCCTACCTCATGGGAATATTTTTGTTTGGTTCTCCTAGGAATGTGGGATTCCCATGTCAATATTTGGTTGAACATGGAAATCCTGACATGCAAGAATATAATCATTATACCCTTGACGTGTGTGTAACTAATATATGAAGAATAATTATATTTTCAACACAAAAACCTACTAAGGGTACATATTTAATTAAATCCATGTCCTAAAATTTTCAACAACCACAAATTTAAAAAATTCAACACCTAAATAATCACAGCAAATGTATCGTTAAGGAGGTGTTGGTTTGCTACATAAAAGATATTCTTATATAATGGCATTCCTGAGAATCTCATTCCTAAGAATGGGATCCTACCTCATGGGAATATTTTTGTTTGGTTCTCCAAGGAATGTAGGATTCCCATGTCAATATTTGGTTGAACATGGGAATCCTAACATGCAAGAATATGATCATTATACCCTTGATGTATGTGTAACTAATATATGAAGAATAATTATATTTTCAACACAAAAATCTACTAAGGGTACATATTAAGATAAATCCATGTCCTAAAATTTTCAACAACCATTAATTTAAAGAGATAGACTCTTAATAATTAAATAACTGAAATAATTAAGGACAATATAGTATCTAAATATTAACCATTATATAATTATAATAATATTACTATCATTTTATTAATAATTTATCATTTTAAATATAATAATATAGTGTCATAGCCTATATTATAGATTTATAGGGGAATGGCTTTGTTGTCCAACCCGCGAAATTAGCATGGCCAACTTGGTCCAAAAAGGAGGATTCCATGGGAATGGAAATCCCATGAAACTTACCCATGGGGAAGGGTGGGAATAGGATACCCATGTTATGTTGAGACTTGAGAATCCTTCCATTCCGAGGAATGTAAGCATTTTTGCCAAATCAAATTCGTATACTCAAACAAACATGGGAATGAAATGCCATGGACATCACATTCCTCAGACTCTTATAAGATGTCACAAGCCACACCCTAAAATTTCAAAAGCAAAAGCTCCAACACACCAATCTAACCTAAACTCCTCTCAAAAGTCTCTTAAGACAATATAATAATAGCTAGACATAATCCTAGGCAACACCTCTTGAGGGTGAGTTTGACCCCAAAGTAAAAGTTGGATATACCTGGTAAACATTTTTTTCAACTTTTTAAAAAAACCAACTTTTTCTTTTAAAAGGAACTTTTAAAAGGTAAAAGCTACCTTTTTTCCCCAACACACTATTCTATTTCACTGTTGTCCTTAGTTTTTTTTTTTCCAAATATTACAAAATTATCAACACATTAACTACATTTTCTAAAAAAATATATAAATTTTAATCATTTTAAATACTTTTAGGCACCTTATGACTTTTTCATTAAACACTCAAAGCTAACTTTTTTCTTCTAAACAGCTCCTTTTTGAGAGGGGGACATCAATTAGCTCCTTTTCCTCAATTCCTTTTTAAAAGTTCCTCCTCAAAATCCTTTGGGGGGCGGGGGGAAGTAAGCCTAAGTCAATTCAAGGAAAGCATCCTTTCTCTAAGTCGTAATAAAAATCTATCAATAATGGTAGCTAGTAATCATTCCCCCACTTAAAATGAAGCAACTAAGGGGTCGCTTGTTATCATTTTTATCCATTAAAGATAAAGAAACAAGTGACAACAATGTGATTGCCATCATTGCTAGTTTTCAGGTTGCGTCATCAGTTTTCAGCTACTTGGGGAGGGGGGGGGGGGGGGTAACAAAAAATCATATTATGTTTTCAGTTGTTGTAGCAATTTGTTGCCATGGTACCAAAATCAATGTTTTTTAATAGAAAAATAAAATAAAATTGCAAGTGAGTTTAAATAAAATAAAAATAGAAATATTAGTAAATTTTATTTTAAAAAATAATAACAATAAAAGTATAACAACAACAACAAAACCAAGCCTTAAGTCCCATTAGGGGAGGTCAGCTATATGAACCCTTTTCCGCTAATTTATGCGATCATGGACCATTTCTTTTGGCAAATTCAGGGTTATTAAATCCTTACTCATTATCTCATTTCAAGTTATTTTAGGTCCTACCCCTACCCCTTCTGCTGCTCCTCACAGTAACTAACTTACTCTTCCTCGCTAACACATTATGTGACCTATGTTGCAAATGCCCAAACCAACTGAGTCGTCCTTCCCTTATATTATCTTTTCTATAGGAGCTACACCTAACTTATCACGAATATGTTCATTTCTTAATTTATCTTTCAGTGTTATGCCACTCATCCATCTAAACATTTTCATCTTCGCAACTTTTACTTTTTAGATATTCTATTTCTTCGTTGCCTAACATTTTGATCCATATATCATAGTTGGTCTAATAGTCGTCCTATAAAACTTCCCTTTTAATTTTAAGGGTATTTTACAATCATAGAGCATACTTGAAGCATTTCTCCATTTTATCCAACTTGCTTTCAATCTATGTATTACATCCTCTTCAATTTCTCCTTTAACTTGCATAATAGATCCATGGTATCAAAATCTACAAGTGTTTTTTATTTTTCATCATCAAGTTTAACTTTATCTCCAATATTCCTCTTACTATTACTGAAACTACATTTCATATATTTTTTTTTAATTTCTACTTATCCTAAAGCCTCTAGATCCCAAAGCTTCTCTCCATAATTTTAACTTAGCCTCTACTTCATCCCTAGTTTCATCAGTCAATACAATATCATCTACAAACAACATACATCATGGAATCTCATTTTGGATATTCTTAGTCAATTGATCCATCACTAAAGCAAAAAAATATGGGCTCAAAGCAAATCCTTAATGTACACCTATGGTGATTGGAAATGTTCTAGTCTCTCCATCTATAGTCCTTGCACTAGTCATTACTCCATCGTACATATCCTTAATGACATCAGTATACCTACTACATACACCTTTTTTTTCGAAGACTCGCCGTAGAACTTCCCTAGGTACCCTATCATATGTTTTCTCTAAGTTAATAATACCATATGCAAGTCCCTCTTTTTTCCCTAAACTTTTCCATTAATCTTCTTAACAAATATATAGCTTCTAAAGTAAATCTCCCAGGCATAAAACCATATTGATTTTCTGAGACCTTTGTTTCTAGCCTTAATCTTTGTTCAACTACCCTATCCCACAGTTTCATCATATAACTCACAAGTTTAATTAAATGATAGTTATTACAATTTTGAATATCTCCTTTATTTTTGTATATAGGTATTAAAGTGTTTTTCCTCCAAACATCTAGCATTTTCTAAGTTTTTATAATAATGTTAAATAAATTAGTAAACCATAATTTCATTATCACTTACGCATTTCCAAACTTCAATCGGGATGTTATCCGGTCCTATAGTTTTCCATTTTTCATCTTTTTTGTGCAAACTTAACTTATTTAACTCTAATTTTGCGAATAAATCTTATATTTTTAGTCTTTCCCTCATTTGTCATTTTTAAGTTTAAGTCTTCTATTTGGTTTTCATTAAACAACTTACTAAATTAACTTCTCCATCTTTCTTTTATGTCTTTGTCCTTAACCAACACAATATCATCTTCACTTTTTATACATTTCACATTACCTAATTCTTTACTCTTTTTATCTCTAGCTCTAGCAAGTTTAAATACATCTCTTTCCCCTTCTTTTGTATCTAATCTATCATACAAATTATAAAATAATCTATGTTTAGCTTCACTAACGGCTTTTTTGCATATTTTCTCACCTCTTTATACTTTTCAAAGTTATCCATGTTTCTACATTTTTGCACGTTTTACATCACATTCTTTTTGTCTTTACAACTTTTTAGACATCTTTATCCCACTGCCAACTTTCCTTGCTACTCAAAAATATTCTCCTTGGTTCAACTAAAATCATTTTTGCTATCTTTTTAATAGAACTAGCTATCCTACTCGAAAGAGTATTTGTACCCCATCATCTATAGTCCAATCAGCATCTTAGATCAATTTATTTTTAAATTTTATTATATTTTCTCCCTTTAGGTTCCACCACCTAGATCTCTTACATTGGTTTATTTTATCCTTTCTCTTCCATTCTTTAATACATATATCTAACACTAGGACTCTATGTTGTGTGCTTAAAGCTTCACATACAAATTTTCAAACTTCACATACAATAGGTATCAATCTTGGAGTACTAGAAAGTGAGTAAATAATAATTTATTTTATCTTTTTCTATAACATTTCCTAATTTGTGCTCTTTTTCATTTTCATTATTCTAATCGCAATTTTTAATTTATTTGATTGCTGAGAAAATGGGTTTCTCATTTATTTTTAGTTTGAGAATATTAACCAAACATGTAGTCAGCATCCAGTTTTTATTTTAAATATATATATATATATAGAAGAACAAGTTTTATAAAATAACAAGGGAGAATAGGTGGCCCTTAAAGATTCATCGAGGGAATATCAATGACCTAAATATCCCCAACTCCCTAAGCTTCTCACTGGAATATCTAAAAAAATTAAATTCTCCAGCCAAATACCGATTTGCATGACATAGAAACAACCCGATAAATGGTTTTTGCAAAAAAATCTGTTTGGTTGCTGAGAAACCCAATGTAGCTGAGCCAGAAACAGCAATGTAAAGCTCAGCTGTGTGGAATGGAATCCCAGATAGTATAAGAACATCCAAGATTCAAAACTTCAATTACTCTTCTTTTTCTAACGGGTTATCAGCACCCAAATAAATCATCAGAAGGAACTTCAAAAAACAATCTAAAAACAAAGTGAGACGTTGAAAAGTTTACATTACCTGCGGCATTTGCCACGAAGATGGTCTATCGAGCCTCGAAGCGGCAAAAATCTATAAAATTCAACCAAAAAAACTACTATAAAAAATATCGAACATGAGACAGAGAGAGAAATACAGGACATGGATGCAAGACCTTCTTAGAGGGATTGATGAGACAAATGCCCACATTTCTTCTATAGCCTTGGGGAGGAGTTTCCATAGACAATGAGTGAAACGCACAAAAGGGTATAATCAGATGCTTTCGACGCAGAAGTAGCAGGTTGGTAAACTTGGGCAACCTGGAGGTTTGAAATGGGAAAGATAAGGTAGGGTTTGAGAGAGCCGGCAACTGCCGCGTGTTGAGGGAGAATGGGAAATTGAAGGAAGCGAATCGGCTCACAGCCATCAGATTGGAAAGAGATCCTTAAGCTTTCTTCGCGTGTTAACAGTCACAGATTCCGAAAATACCCCTGTTATTTTTAAAAACCCCTGTTACCCCTGTTAATTTTATTTTATATTACATCTTAATAAAATTGAATACAAATATGAATCTACTGAAAATTTGTAAAATAATATTAATTTATATTTTAGCATGGATTGTTTTGATATTTTAAGATTTAAATTAGTAGCAATGTGTTACAAATCAAGAGAACATTTTACACATTTTATTTAGTCGTGCCTAGGCTCAATTTGTACCTCAATGTGCCTTACTCTTTTGACCATTATGCTCTCAATATGAGAGAGAGAGAGAGAGAGAGAGAGAGAGAGAGAGAAGATATATTCATTGAAAAGGAATGAATGTGCAAAGAAGATAAAAAATCCTCCTATAAAAAGAATAAAGCAAAATATAATAGAAAAATAATCAAAATAAATCTAAACCACCTTCAATCTCTTTGAACATTCGAGAAAGGCAGAAATCCTTTTAAAATTGCCAGCGAAAGACCAAAGAGAAACCGAGTTCTGAATCATATCCCAATGCAAGTATCAAAATTCCTCTATCTAAGAGAAGATATGAGCATTCCTTTCCATCCGAACTTCCCATAAAACTGCAAAGATATGACAAGTCTGCAAGAATAAATCATCATCGTTTTGTAAAAAGAGGTATACGATTTCTCTACTAAATCTGGGCAAACTTAATTCTCCTCAAAACCCCAATAGCTTATTTTAGACCACTCAAGAGAAAGGGCAATGCAAAAAAGTAGCTTCGAAGCAAACTCTGAGCTATCTAAACACAAAAAACTGACATCCAGAGATAATGTCTTCAAAGACCTTCCACTGTGCAACAGATTGTTGGTGTTAACTCTATTAATAATAACCAAGCAAGCAAATGTCTTGATTAAAGGGGAGTTTAGTTCTCCATATGAAACAATGAAAGGGGAAGGATTAAAAATATTTGGTCAAGTGCTAAAATATTTTGAAGAATAGAAACACGAGGAATCCAAACCCCAAATTTTACCATTCCTCACACATAAGAAATGACAACCCTTCAATCATAGTTTTAAAACCTAAATTGGTAACCAACCCGGTTGTTACCCCAAATCCTACTATTTCTCTCGCTTGAAAAATGACAACCCTTCTACCATGATTCTAAAACTCAGACCGATGACCAACCCGGTGGTCAAATCGGTTGGACGGGTGGGTCAAACCAATGATTGAGCTAGTGTTGTTAGCATATTATAAATACACACACACACACACACACATATGCATAATTTTTATTATCATCATCATCATTAAAGATAATATTACAAATATGTGGTTAGACTCATATATTAATTATAACAAAACTATAAATAATTTAGATAAAATTTATAATTTTCCATTTTGTAAAATATTCTTGAATTTTGCATAATAATGAAAGTACCATATTAAGTGTTAGAAATTATTTAATGATAAAAAAAAATTGGATCACATTAAAGAAAAATTTATTTAAGTTGTGCTTGGGGTTAGCTATATATGGAAATGGAAGAATAGCTAGATAAAAGGAATAAATTAAGTATATATATGATGTTGAGAAAATGTTTACAAGCTGATTATATTCAACCCGGAGGTTTTGGGTTCAACACCAGGTTCATGCAAAATTTTAACATTTATTTTAACTATTAATGAGAACCGGGTCAACCTGCCCAGTTCAATGGGTATGACTGGTTTGGTCTGAGTAGCTTGATTTCTACCGATTTGATTATGATTTGCTGCAATCCAACTAATGAGATCACCTGGACCCAAAAAGTGATCTAGTTTCGGCCTACCTAGGTCGGACTGGCTAAGCTGATCTGAGTTTTAAACCATGCCTACAATAACACCAACAAACAAGAGAGTTCCTCCACCTAAACTGTTATCATCTAATTTTTATACGAAAGATATGGGTAATACAGATGTGATTCTAGGTATTAAAATAATTAGAAATAATGATAAATTGATTCTCACTCAATCACACAATATTGAAAAATGACTGAAAAAGTTAAATCATTATGACTGCAAACCTGTTAGCACCCCTTTTGGTGCAAATTTGAAATTATATCCTAACACTGGTAGAACAGTAAATCAGTTAGAATATGCTAGAGTTATTGGATGCTTGATGTATGCTATGACTTCTACAAGACCTAATATAGCATTTGCTGTTGGTAAACTTAGTAGATATACTAGTAATCCTAATAATATTCATTGGCATGGTATAGATAGAGTATTAAAGTATTTGAATAATACTATGGATTATGGCATACATTATGAAGGATATCCTACTATTTTAGAAGGATTCACAGATGCCAGTTGGATAACTGATCGTAATGATCTTATATCAATCGGTGGGTGGATATTCACCCTTGGTGGAGGAGCTATCTCCTGGGGGTCAAAGAAGCAAAGCCTTATAACAGATTCCACTATGGCATCAGAATTTGTAGCTTTAGCTTCTTGTAGCGAAGAGGCAAAATGACTTAGGAATTTGTTATTAGAAATTCCATCTTTGCATTGTGACAGTGAGGCAACTTTGTCATGGGCATATAGTAATATATATAAAGTTAAATCCAGACATATTGGCCTAAGACATAGCTATGTGAGGCAGTTAATTACTGATGGTGTAATTACCATAGATTTTGTGAGATCAAACCAAAATTTGACTGATCCATTAACAAAATGACTTGCAAAAGACATGGTCTGGAAGACATCAAAGGGGATGGGACTTAAATCCATGACCCACAGTCACCAATGATGGAAACTCGACTCAATACTTGAAAATTTCAAGCTCTTGAGTTCAATGAGTAAAGTACATCATATGTAGTGACTCAAATCACTAAAATGTATATGTTTCACATAATCCATCCCAAGGAAAATAGTGCTTTGTACTTGTAATGTGAGAAGGTGAAGGTTGAGCTTAAGCTCTTAATAGGTTTATAACAACATCTGTGAAGCACTTTAATTACAAGGGTACCTTTGATAAACCTACCTATATAAGTGTCGGAAGTGGTGCTGCTTCCTATGAGAAATGGATTTATCTCTAGAGCGCTCATCAAACAAGGATATAGACGCAAGGCCAATCCACGCATCCGCTTTTGGAAACACCCAAAGATCTGATAATTTGTGTGTGATACGTATCCGGTTAATCAAAAGAGGATTGCTAGTTCAAAGTTCGTCTACTATGTAATCCTAACTAATTTTGATATGTATTCACTAAGTAAAGGTTCAAGTTCTAAAATCACCTTCATTTATGCATAAATTATCTCTTATCCGAATAAATTGTCTTTCATCTATATTTTGAAAATGGTGGGGGAATGTTGAAATTTTTTGTAAAATATACGATTTTTTGGTGAGTTTTCAAAGTCTTCCTTTGATGAATTTTCTAGAGTACTTAAAGTTATGTGAGTTTGTCCCACATTGGAAAAAGTGGAAAAGGAAAGGTCATTATGTATGGACCCGAAGAATTGTAGAAATTAAGTAAATAAAAGAAATGAGAGAAAAATATTTTTCTAAAGGGACTCAGTAGGGTCTCGTCGACGAACGCAAAGTGCTCGTCAACGAGAACTTACTGAGAGGGGTTTTGCGGAGCCTGAATTTCATCGATGAGAGTTACAAGTTCATCAACAAACTTTCTTCATGGACTTGTCGACGAGGTAACGTGTCTCATCGACGAATCCGCATTTTATAAATACCCCAACCTTGGTATTTTAGCGAAATTTTCATGCAGCCATTCTCTTTGTCTCTCTCTCTTTCTCTCTAAAATCATCTTCTCTACCTCTTCTCTAGATTTATGGCTTCGTTCTTCGTCGGTTCGACGATCGGAAGCTACCACGCTACTCCTGGGAAGATTCTCTTCAAGTTTGCTGGAGTAGTCCATTGGTTAGGCCAACTTGGGCACCATCCCAAAATCTAGATAAGTTGGTTATTTTAAGTTTTATAAGGTATTTGGTATTTTTGGACTGAGGAAAGTATAGTAGATGGAATAATACTGAAGTTTTATTTGGGAAAATGTAAATTTCAGGGTGTGTAGCTAGGAACACCGTGGATGTAGGTTTAGATTAAATTGAGAGCATCTCAGTGAGCCAGGTAAGGGGAATAAATTATAACAGGTATTTTTGTGAAATACTAGGTGAATTATATGTGAAATGAATTATTGTATTTTCCCATAAATTATTATGATATGATTAATAAATGAAATTTGTGTGGCATATGACCATATGAAAGTGATGAAATGTTAATTGCAATTACTGGATAATAATGAAATGGGATAAAAGGATGTATGGAAATGATTTTTATGAAAACAATGAAAGTATGAAATACTGATATTTGTGAATATAGAGAAATGTGGAAACATGTGAAATATGGAAAAGGTTTTATGAAATGGGGGAAATATGAAATATTGATATGTGCATACTGGAAATGACGAAACATGTGATATGTAATATATATATATATATATATATATATATATATATATATATGCATATTGTTATGAAATGAAATTGGTATTGAAATACTAAGAATGTATCGGTAGACAAATATGAATTTACCGGAAATATTGAAATGTGAATATTGATTGGTAAATACTGAATTGTGAATCGTGATTATGAACGTAACAACTGCAATGAATATTGAATTTGGATATGCTGATATGAGAAACATGAAATAGTGGAAATGAAAACCCTAATGGAATGGATATGTAAACCCCAGCGATGGGTTATGATATCAAGCACGATACTAATGCTAGCGAATGAAAAGTGCAACCACACGGACTCGTGGAGCGTGTGGCGAGGCAGTACGAATGGGCCAGAGAAGGGTAGTATATTGCCCCCTAGATTCCAGACTAGGGTATGTGGCAGGCTATTCATTACTACAAACACGTATATGGTATTATTTGATCTAACTGGGTTGGCCAACTGTGGTTAGATCTAGCCTTCGAGTCGTACAACCCTGACCATATGGGAAAGCATGGCGTGGAGAAGAATCCTGAGGGCAGCCATGAGTTACAGACATGGGTGTATGGGCTACCAAGGATACTTATGTGCTAGATATGGAAATGGGAAATGGAAAATAAATGGATGAAATGAAGATGAGAAATGAAATTGTGTGACTAAATAAATAATTTAAGCAAAGTAAGACACACCGCCTGAGGTGTGACAACCCAAATAAAAAATGGAATTTCAATAATTAAGAGGGAGAGAAATAGAAACAGAAACAGAAGGAGGCCGTAGAATTCGTTGATGAACGCTACGCGTTCGTCGACGACATTGCATTTGGGGGATAAAAATAATTTTAAGAGATTGCCTGGATTCATCGACGAATACAGGGGTTCGTCAACGAGTGCAGAAGAAAATTCGTCGACGAATACAGGGATTCGTCAACGATAAAATACCGAGCGAGGTTTTTGGTTGCTTTGAATTTCGTCAACGAATATAGGGTCTCGTCAACGAATTTAATGAAGGACTCGTCGACGAGGTGACGTGTCTCGTCGATGAATCTGGCCCTATAAATAGCCAAAATCCCGATTTTTAACTTCATTTTTTAAGCAATCTTCGCCCTCTTTCTCTCCTCTTCGTCTCTCTCTCTCTCTCTCTCTCTCATAATTTTTTTGCCAGATTTACGTCGGATCGACAATCCGAAGTCACCACGACGCTTCTAGGGAAGTTCTCTCCAAATCTGCCGGAGCAAATCGTTGGTGAAAGCGAGTTGGAAATCATCCCTAAGTTGAGGTAAGACTTTTTAAGCCGAATTTGGTCTTGCAATAGTTATAGAAAATGATGTACGCATGATAATACTGAAGTTTAATACTGGGAGTTTTCAGTTTCAGGGTATTGATCAGGAAATCTTACGGGAATCAGGTTAGGATATTTTAGGGGCTCTCTCAGTAGCCAGGTAAGGGAACAAACTAAAGCAGTTACTTTCCATGCAAATTATTATTAATTATGAGTAAATTTATTTTCAAAAAAACATATGTTATATTTGCATAATATGGATGAAACGTATGTTTGGGAGATACTGTTGTTATGTTGAAATGTATATGTATATATGAGATGCCAGAAAATTATGATTTTAGAATAATAAGAACTATGATTTTATACAGCGCATGTGTGACATGAATATTATTTTACGTGAATGTCTTATGATATGAAAGATCTTATGAGCAAAGTACGTTTTCAAGTATTATGAAAAGATATGTTATGTTATGATGAATTTGACGAATACATGATAATTAATTTATTTTCAAAATGTATATACCTGAAATGATTTCGGCACGAGGCCATAATTATGTTATGTTCGGCACGAGGTCATAATGATGTTATGTCGGCACGAGGTCGTAATTATGTTATGTTCGGCACGAGGCCGTAATTACGATATATTCGGCATGAGACTGTAACGATGTTATATATGATCATGTATTATATGTTATTAGAATCCAGATGTTAGTTTAGTTCAGTTCAGGGGCTCGGTACCGTAGCTTATAGATCAGATGTTTATGATCAGATTAGTGCTAACCACCCTATGAGAGGGTGGGAGATGGATAGTTGATGTGGCTTTCAGTAGAGTGTGGACGTCCACCTGGCAGTCCGGACCAGGGTGTGGCGGGTCCATCGTACTTACAGACATATTTGACTCGGTAGTGGTCGGCCAACCATTGTCGGGTCCCGCCTTCGGGCTGCACAACACATCATGGGGGGTAACACATGACATCGGCTAGCTATTCATCCTGGGTATATTTTCAGTATTACAGTTATAACAGATGTTTTATGTATGTTATGATTTATTAACAAATATGAAATTATATGATTATCCAGTATGACATGATGAATGTTTACAGAGTTATAAAATGTACTGTATACGTATAAGTGTCTTAAATATTCATGTTGCCACACAGTTGTATTTAGTTTATTTTCCCTTACTGAGAAGTGTCTCACCCCTGAATATTAAATGATTTTCAGGAAACCCAGAGGGACTGGCGGGTCAGGGCCGCCTTTATATGGGTTTAGCTTCCCTACTAGAAGGGTAAGCGTTGAATTGGGATTAGGAGATTTTTGTTGTACGATCCTAGTGTTATTTTGACTTTTTGGAAAATTGTAAATAAATACAGTATTTTGGGAATGTAAATAACTCTGGTATTATGTTTCATGGTTGAATGATTGAGATTTTATTTTACTGCTGCTTAGGTTTCCGCTGTGATTGATAGGTGTTCCCGTTACCCACGAGTTCGGGTTGACTTTTCCATTTATTATGTTATATTTCTTATTAAGAAATTGAGAGCGCTACATGAGGGCTTACTAAGTAAGGTGAGTGCTCCGATAGGTATCAGTTGTAACTGATCTCGGGTTAATCAGGCTAGGCTGCAAATGATTTAAGGGCAGAGCAAAGTTACTTGTATGGGCGGGTAAGTTTCCCTATTCTCAGGAACTTCTCGGGTAAACTTGGATTATGAATGAATGGATTTGGAAATGGAAGTAAAGACTTATAAAAGTTTGTGTTGTATATCTATACAATTATGATTATGGAAATGTTATATTTTCTTAGAAGATACTATCACTGATATGTTATATGCTATGAAACAATGAATCTCATATTGCCATACACTGTAAATAATTTATTCCGTCTTATTGAGATGTGTCTCACCCAATCATTTAAATATTTCAGGGAACCGAGATCGTGTCACGCCCCGAACCCAGTAGTGGGACCCAGGGGTGAATTAGTAACCTAACATGTCCCTGTTCCATACAAAACATTCATACACAAGACAATGAAAGAGGGTCCGACCCCGTGGGGTTCCCAGGCACCCTAGACACATTCATATACAACAAAATATACGCAGCAAAAAATGGTATTTCTATACACATCCAGTACCATACCAAAGTCTATACAAAAGGAAATCCAGGTCCATAATACAAAATACAACCCGGGTGTCAGCCAAAACCACAAAAGACCACCCAAACACAGTCCTAGTACTTACCTAAGTACCTCTCGCAGTACATCGACCACTACGCTCCCAACTCAAAGGACGCTAGTTTTGGTTACTCGAATGACCTGAAAAATATGTATGTACAGCAGGGGACACCTCTCAGTAAGTGCAAATACATGTTATATCGGTGTGTGGCATTTGAGTGTTATCATGATACACAAAACATATACAGGTAAATGCAATTTCAGTATTTTCACAAAATGGTTCCAGTATAGTGCATACACACACACACACATGATCAAGCAACTCGATGTTGTCACACCCTTTGGCCCGAAACCGATCCGCATTACACGGCGTCCCTGACACATGGCTAGTCCCAAACTCCTGTGGCATTGTACCGGTACAAACTGGTGGATCCACACCCTTCAGTGATCAGCCGGTAAGGCTCACGCCCTCTGATATAGATATAGAGCCAGACTGTAACACCCCGACCCCGAGGGGCCTGGGATATTAACTTTTTACTACTAATTTACAGCGGAAGCAAATAAACTCAATTTTTATTAAACCAGAGCACTAATATTCCATATTACAATCATTTATTTCAAAAGAAGGAAAATTACACAAACATAAATATCTGAAACCATACTAATATTTTTAATCAATCTTTATTTTTCTAATCCCCACCCGCATGCTTGCTAAGCCTGATTCCCGACATGTCATTTAGAGTTATCTGAAATAAAATATGATTGGGATGAGACGACGCTCAGTAAGTAAATAAGATTATTATTAGTGTGTGGCCAAAATGAGTTTTTAAAGAATTTCGTAAAACAATAATGAATACTATAACTTCAAGATTTCTTTTTGAATAAACATAAATTTAACAATTTCTGCATAAAACTTTTGTCATCAATTTCAACAGTAAATTTTTAAATCATATACTATAACTGCTAAATTAAACTTTTAACTTTAAAACTGTAAAAATATTTAATGATAAACATGCATATACTTTTCCTTATACGTTTTCCTTAGATCGTCATATAAGCACCAAAATGATCCTTTTCACGTAAACTTACACTTTTCCTTCAAATTATCAGTAACTTTGTATACGTAATTAAATATGTATAAACATATATTGTAAAAACCACCCTTAGGCCTGTTTGCCGTAAGTCATGTTTACCCCCATGACTGGGTTGTGCGGTCCGAAGACTGGACTTAGCTGGCTGGCCGACCAAACTAAATCAACGTACGTAAACTTTAAGTGAGATTTTCCTTATTAAGTCCTGGACTTAAACCAGGTGTGCACTCAGGAGAAATCCACTAACATAAATAACCACTCTGTAAACAGTGTGGGTGCACTCTGATCCGTATAAACTTTAAGCTGCGGTACCGAGCATCTGTAACTTTGAACTTTCGTTGCCATAAGGGGTTTGAAAATCATCTTATTATGATTTATGCAATTTAAAATAATATCGTGAAAATCTTATCTTTACTCATATTTACATAAAAAATGTAACGTAAAAATAAACTCATGCCACACAATTTTTGTGTTAAAAATATATATATAATTTTATTTTTGAATAGAAAGAAATGCTGAAAATTTACCCGAAGGGATTGGAACATTTCTTAACCCAAAAATAGATGCAAGTATATTAAAGATAGAACTGGTATAATTAAATATGCGTGAAAATAAACTCATGAAAATTTTGTGGAACTAATTGACATAATTAAAATTTACGTACAAAATAAGCTCGGGTATGAATTTAAAATAAAAAGAAACTAACATAATCAAAATTTACTTACCTTCTTCTTTTACCGTGTGCTACGAACACAATAATTATCTTTAAGAAATGAGATCGGAAAAAGTGGGTGATTGAGAATTTATTCAAAAATTCTCTCTCCACCACAAATTCTTTCACTCACTAATCCTTCTCTTCCTTGGAAAATTGTTGTGAAAAATGAAGGTTGAGAGCTCCCTATTTATAGGAAAATTTTGGGGAAGAAATGGAATTTGTAAAAGTGTGGGGAGATGGGTGAAATTATAATTTTAAAAATTAAAGAATGGGCAAAGGATGGGCAAGGTATGGGTTGAATATGGGATGGGGATGGAGGCCATGTGGGAGTGCTTGCCACCATTCCCATTAAATAAATTCTTAATTAATTACTTACCTAATTAATTAATCAATTAGTTAATTAATTATTTTATTATTTTATTATTTTTCTTAATCATTATTATCATTGTTATTACTTTTAAACTATTTTTAGTATTTATTTATTTTATTATTTATTTTTTAACAAGAATTTAATTTGAATTTTGAAAACTCATGTGAGCCCCACACGGTCTTGTGGGCCCCACACAACTTCGAGACCCGAATGGATCCTACGTAACTCGAATAATTCTTATACGATTTTATGCATCCTAAATAGCTTCGAGACTCGTGTAAACCTCCATACGGCTTCGGGACTCATGTGGGCCCCACACAGTCTTGTGGGCCCCGCATATGATACTTACATTATTATTATTTTATCATATATTTCTACAAATTATGTCAGTCAAAACATTATTTTATGTACATATTTACGTATATAAACAGTGTCTACCCTGTTTATCCTATGAAATTCCATTTTGACCAGGCCGACCTCCAGGGAGCGACTGAGCCGCAATGGTCTCTGAGCACTCGCTTAGACAAGGTCTTTCTTAGGCATCAAACATGGAATCAAGGATCCTAACAGAGAAACACTTTCTTTTTTTTTTAATACTAACTATTATTATTATTATTCATTTTTTTTTTCTTGGGTTATTACACAGACACTCTTGCCAAACATGGCCAATGATTTCATACGCCCTCGAATATAGAGTCAGACACTCTTTTAGTACCTGAAAAAATTCGGAACCCAATTCCTATTGCATTTCAACAAAACACAACCATGCATGCTCATATAACCAAACAAACCACACCCATTTGGTAATCTAAAATCATGATTTTCTAAACACATACAGTTTAAACAAGTCAAGGCACGACCATTCCTATAACACAATATATATCACAATATGTTTACAATTTTCCAACAAAACTAGGGATGCAGCCTATCGTCCCCTTTTCCCAAAACTGTAATCATGAAAAACTCATAGTTTTACCCATTAGATCCTCCCAAATGAGTAACCAAAATACGCACAGAACCGTGGACCACAGTTCCAGTCTGATTTCAAAAAATAACTGACATAAACTGAATCCCCTTACCTTTCCCTAAATGGTCAATTCCGAACTTTACGACCCCTAAACAACGAACCGAGTTCCCAAAACCTATAAAACACAATACAGAAGATACTCACAATCCTATTCCCTACATAACTACTGGATCAGAATTGAAAGCCGAACCTTACCTCAATTTCGAGCCAAAACCCGAAAATGCCCGAAGCGAAGATCCAATCCATAGAACTTGTAAAGAATTCTTCCCTAATCCTCGTGGTAACGTCGGATCAACGATTCTTACTATGAACTGTGAAGAAATCTAGAGAGAGAGAGAGAGTACGTTGAGTTTCTAGAGAGATAGAGAGAGAATTTGAGATTTCTTAGCTGAGAAGTAATGAAAATATCTATTTATAGCCCTTTGACTCAACCATCCTCGTCGATGAGCACTTGAAATTCGTCGTCGAGAAACGTAGGGCCTTCGTCGACAAACTCTGGTTTCATCGACGAAGCCTGCTCAATTACCATTTTACCCTTCTCTTAATTAATTAAATCCATATACCATGTTCGGGTTCTTACAACCTCCCATCCTTACAAAAATTTCGTCCTCGAAATTTGCAATCTCTCATTCATAAACTCATATACACAACCAAACACATCAACGCAACATTAGAAAGAAAAAGAAATCGGCGACTGCTACAATGCAGCCCCATCACAATATATATACATACCCTCACTTAGGGGGAGGAATACCGTGGTTACATACATAAACCGTCTTAGGAGTTCATAATGCACACACTCCCCAAGACTAACCACCTATTCCAATAAAAAGTAGGGTAATGTACACATATTCAAAACAACTGTGGATACTTCCGGCGTATTTCCTCTTCCAATTCCCAAGAAGCTTCCTCAACCTCGTGATTTTGCCACAATACCTTTACTAACAGTATATACTTGGCACGTAACTTCTGAACTTTACGGTCTAGAATCTGAACAGGTATCTCCTCATACGCTAAAGTATCCACAATCTCCAAGTCCTCATAACTTACAATATGCGATGGATCCAACACATACCTTCTCAACATGGATACGTGAAACACATCGTGGATCCTCGAGAGTGCTAGGGGTAGTGCAATCCTGTAAGCTACCAGACCCACTCGCTCAAGAATCTCGAATGGCCCGATATACCTCAGGCTCAGCTTGCCCTTCTTACTGAATCTCATCACCCCTTTCATCGGAGCGATCCATAGAAATACCTTACCCCACACCTCGAATTCTAACTCACAGCGACGAACATCTGCATAACTCTTCTGCTGACTCTGAGCTGATTTAATCCTATCTCAGATTAAACCCACCGTCTCAAACGCCTGTCACACGAGTTTAGGTCCTAACACCTGACGTTCACCAACCTTATCCCAATACAGAGGAGATCGATACCTCTGACCATATAGAGCCTCAAATAGTGCCATCCCAATATTCGCCTAGAAGCTATTGTTATAAGGAAACTCTACCAGTGGCATAAACTGAATCCAACTACCACTGAAGTCTAACATACAAGCACGTAAAATATCTTCCAAGACTTGTATCGTCCTCTCCAACTGTCCATCCATTTGGGGGTGGAACGTTGTACTGAAAGTAAGTTTCGTCCCCAATGCATCCTGCAAGCTCGTCCAGAATCGAGAAGGAAACCTTAGGTCTCGATCCGACACAATGGACACCGATACCCCGTGCATCCTAACTATCTCATGCACATACATGTCTTCTAGCTTACTCAAAGGGTAGCTAACTTTCATCGGTAAAAAGTGAGCAGATTCCATCAACCTATTCACAATCACCTAGATAGCATTTTTTCCGTGAAGTGCTAGCGGCAATACGGTCACAAAATCCATGGAAATATGCTCCTATTTCCACTCCGAAATAGCTAAGGGCTGCAACGGCCCTGCTGGCCTCTAATGTTCAGCTTTCGCCTGCTGACACGTCAGACACTACTCCACGAACTGAGTAATTTGCCTTTTCATACCACTCCACCAGAAGGTCTCGCACAAATCCCGATACATCTTCGTACTACCAGGATGTATAGTATATAAAGAACGATGTACTTCCTCTAGAATCGTCTTTCTAATCTCATCGTCATTCAGAACACATAGCCTGGTCCCAAACCTCAACACACATCCCTCGGAGATGTTAAATTCCTCATCTAACCCTTGCTGCACTGTAACAACCCAAAAAATAATGGTATTTAAATAATGAAGAGAGAGAAAAATGGAATTAGTAATAGAAGGAGGCAGTAGACTTTGTTGACGAACGCAGAGTGTTCGTCGATGACATTGCATTTTGGAGAATATAATTTCAAGAATTTCCAGTTTCATCGACGAATGTCTTCAGGATCTCGTTGATGAGGTCCCGTTTCATCGATAAGAAAATATCGAGAGACGGATTTGGGCTACTTTGAATTTCGTCAATGAAGGGTAGGGTTCATCGACAAATTTATTGAAGGACTTGTCGACGAGGTGACGTGTCTCGTCGACGAATCTGGCCTTATAAGTAGTGAAAAATTAGATTTTTATCACATTTTCAGGCTTCTCTCTCTCCTCTCTCTCTCTCTCTCCTACGGACTCTCTCCCTTCTCTCTTCGATTTCGGCCCCGCCAGTCGCTGGATAGATGATCCGAAGTCACCACGATGCTCCTAGCGAAGTTCTCTGCAAGTCTGCCGGAGCAGACCGTTGGTGAAACGAAGTTGGAATTCATTCCAAATCTAGGGTAAGGTCTTTTATTCAGTTTTTGGCTTCTTGGAAGTTGTAGGAAATGATGTAGGCAAAAAAATATTGATATTTTGTTCTGAGATTTATGGTTTTCAGGGTGTTGAGTAGAGAACCTTGCGGGTGTTAGACCTGTTATAATAGGGGATTTTTAGCAGGAAACAAGTAAGGGAAATATGCTTTGCTAGGTTATAAGAATATGTTTTCAATATGAAATTATAAATGTTCCACCAAAGTATTGTTTATAGCAGAGATTTATACATTTTATCAAATGTGCTTAATATGTTTTAAAAGTACTGTGTGGCTTAAGAATATAGATATAGTATAGAAACATGCTTTACAGTATTTTTAGAGATGTGTTTTACATAACATATAGATAGTGAATGTATTTTACAGAAATAATAGAAATACCATGATTATACAGTTTTGCAATACCATGATATATAGATTTACAGTTAATTACAGAGACACAGTTGATATAAATACAGTTTTCTACAGCGTCATGGTTTATACAGTTATTACAGAATCATGGTAAAACAAATAGTGGTATATAGAGATGTATTATATAGTATTAGACCTTATTGGACCATATAGTTACAGAGCACGGTACCGTAGCTACATACATTTTATAGAGTGCAACCACTTATTTAGATAATATGTCGTATAAAGGTCGATCGCATAGAGCCCACGAGTGGACAGGCTCCCCGTCAGATATGGGTTGAGGAGGGTTGATCAGACTATGGAGTGTAGTGATTTATTCCTGGTTGGCTAGCTAAGATAAATCCCTCCTACGAGCTGCACAACCCTGTCATGAGGGGTTAAATCATGACACATAGTTATCTACAGGGAAGTTTACAGTTATTATTATGTTTATACAGCCTTACAGAAACAAGAAAACATATACATATATTAGCAATATTTTGAATAGAAACCTAAAGTACAGAAATGTTAAGCAACAGGTAAAAGATGAAAATTATATTTCTAGCATTGTGCTTTATAGATCTAGTGATACATAACTATATAATAATAGATTTTCTCAGTATTGTAGCTCAATTGCCACACACTAGTAATAGCATATTTCGTCTTACTAAGCGTTGGCTCATCCCAGTGTTAAATCATTTTTCAGGTGATCCAGGTAGGCGAGCAGACCAAGCTCGCAAATAGAGGGGCTTCAGTACTGCCCTATCAGAGAGAGAGTGAGTATATTTTTGGGAATATTTGTGTATACCCCTCACCGGTTGAGGATATTAGGGGAAACGGTGATATCTGTATATTTTGGGAAACATGTTAGCACTCTGGTATTGTATTGTAAATAATTATATATGGATATGTTTATTTGATTTCTGCTTCTTGCTGCTTAGGTTAATGATTGGGTTCAATCCACTATGATATCAAAGCATGTTAAATATCATAGTATAAAAAAGAAAAGAAACCCAGTTAAATAGCAAGTCGTTACATGCACTTTCTCCACAATCTCAGCTAACTCTGCATCATTACCCTACGTAGCCTTAATATGCTCAAATAAATTCGGCTGGACTACCAAGCTAGCAATAATAGCCTGATGATCACCGGCCACCAATTCAATACCCGAGCTCTCTAGATCCTGTCTGATACGATGCTGAGCTACAAGTGCAGATACCGTAGCATGTTCTAACTTCCAACTCAACGCATCGGCTACCACATTAGCTTTCCCCGGGTGATAACTGATGGTGCAATCGTAGTCCTTGATCAACTCAAGCCACCGCCTCTACCTCATATTCAATTCTTTCCGCGTGAAAAAGTACTTGAGGCTTTTATGATCAGTGAAAATCTCGCATTGCACACCATACAAGTAGTGTCGCTGGATCTTTAGTGCATATACAACAGCAGCTAGTTGCAGATCATGCGTAGGGTAAGTCTTCTCCTATTCCTTCAATTGCCGAGAAGCATACGCTATTACCTTACCCTGCTGCATAAGCACACATTCCAAACCTTTCAGAGACGCGTTGCTATAAATCACAAAACTGCAATCCCCAGAAGGAATGGTCAAAACCGGAGTAGTAACCAGTCGGTGCTTCAATTCCTGAAAGCACTGCTCGCAATCGCTGGTCCACGCAAACTTCACCCCCTTCCTGGTCAATCGAGTCAAAGGCCCAAACAACTTAGAGAAGCCCTCCATGAACTGACGATAATAACCCGCCAGTCCTAGAAAACTCCGAACCCCCTGCACATTCTTCAGCCTCTCCTAGTCAATCACAGCTTCGATCTTACTAGGATCAACTAAGATACCATCCTTAGACACCACATGGCCTAAGAATGCAACTTGATTCAACCAGAATTCACACTTCTTCAGTTTAGCATACAACTTCTTCTCCCATAAAATCTGTAATACTAACCTCAGATGGTTTTCATGCTCTTCCGAACTCCTCCAATATACCGGAATATCATCAATGAACACCACTATGAACTGATCTAGGTACTTTTGGAAAACTCTATTCATCAGATCCATGAATACTGCCGGAGCATTCATCAACCCAAAAGGCATGACTAAGAACTCATAGTGGCCATATCTGGTTCGGAAAGCAGTCTTTGCAACATATTCATATCGAACCCTCACCTGATGATACCCTAACCGTAGGTCGATCTTCGAAAAGACCTGTGTCCCCTGTAGCTGGTCAAAAAGATCATCGATATGAGGCAACGGTTAATGATTCTTCACAATTACCTTGTTGATCTCACGGTAATCAATGCACATGCGCATCGACCTGTCTTTCTTCTTCACAAACAAAACTGGAGCTCCCAGGGTGAAACACTAGGTCAAATGAATCCCCTGTCCAGTAATTCTTGCAATTGCTCCTTCAACTCCTGAAGTTTTGCTGGAGCCATCCAGTACAGAGCTTTATAGATCGGTGCCTTGCCAAGCAACAACTCTATCGCGAACTCCACCTCACAATTTGGAGGTAAACTGTATAAATCTTCTGAAAACACATCTGTAAACTCGCTGACAACTCGAATATCCTCGAGCCTTAACTCGTCCCACCACAGTTCCCTCACACAAGCCAGGTACCCTTAACATCAGTCCAAAAGTAACCTCCTTGCCTGTAGTGCCGATAGAACCTGTGGCGTCGAACACACACACGATCCTACAAACTCATATTTCTGCTCCCTAGGAGGTGTGAACACCACCACCTTCCTACAACAGTCGATCACAACATAACTGGAGAACAACCAATCTATCCCCAATATGACATCAAACCCCGAAATATCGTACACCACAAGATTCACTGGTAGTAACCTCCCCTGAATTACCACTGGGCAGTCTTCTAACATCCTCCTAAAGAATAATGCACTCCCAGTTGGTGTAGCTACAGACAATCCTTCATCCATGACTTGGGCCTCCACCCCAAATAGTTTTACAAAATTAACAGATATAAAGGAGTGGGTCGCACCCGAATCAAATAAAACCACAGCTATATTTAAAAGCAACATCATAGTACCTGTCACCACATTCCTCGCTTGCTTAGCATCAGCTGGAGTAAGCGAGTACACTCGTGCCGGAGTTGTGTTCGCCTGATACGTCCTCTAGGATACCTGATTACTTCCCCGATTCTAACTCGAAGAAGGCGTACCCCAATTCGGTGTGTGATAATCCCGAGCCATGTGACCTGACTAGCCACAGTTGTAGTAGTTACCCCCAAATAGCCGGTAATCACTGCTATGCCATTTGTGGCACCTGGTACAACGATCACCTGACTGGCTCATCTGGGAACCCTGATGCTCGGTATTCTGGTGATAACCCGAGCCCCTATTCCTCTTCTTCCATGATCCCTGATGAGATCCAGACTGAGAACCAAAAGGTATTGGCCTCTTCTTTGGCTCCTGATCCACCTCATCCTCTCGCATACCGGTATCGATCACAGTGGCCTTATCCACCAAAATCAAGAATTCATGGATCTAACGCATACCCATTAGTTTGTGGATGTCCTTCCTCAGGCCCTTATTGAACCTTCGAGTCTTCTCGTACTCGTTCGAGATCAAACACGATGCGAACCAGGTTAGCTCTATGTACCGAGCCACATACCCTTGCACTATCATACTATCATGAGTCAGCACAGGAAATTCATCTACCTTAGCGTCACGTGTGGAAGTCGGAAAGTATCTGTCAAAGAACACCTCCTTGAAACAATTCCACGTCATCTCTGCAGAACCGACTCTTTGTGTAACGACCTGCTACTTAACTAGTTTTTTTTACTTATATACTATAACATTTAAAATGCTCTTATAAACCTAATCATTAACCTAAGCAGCGAGAAGCGAAAATCAATTAAACATAACCATATATAATTTCATACAATACCAGAGTGCTAAATTGTTTCCTAAAATATACATGTATCACTGTTCCCTGTAAATATTCTCAACTGGCTAGAACTATACAAAAATACTCCCAAAAATACTCACTCTAATATCAGGGCAATACTGAGGTCCCTCTATTTGCGAGCCTGGTCTGCTCGCCTACTTGGATCACCTGAAAAATGTTAAAGTAATTGGAGTGAGCCAACGCTCAGTAAGACGAAATATGCTATTACTAGTGTGTGGCAGATGAGTTACAATATTATGAAAATCTATTTTTATAAAATCATGTATAACTGGTTCTGTAAATACAATACAAGTAATAGAAACCACCACCATTTCCATATTGCTTAACATATCAGTAATTTTAGGTTACTAGTCAAAATACTTCTAACGTACATAAGTATATTCTCTGTCTTTGCAAATCCATATATATATATAATAATAACTGAAAATTTCCCTGTGGATAACTGTGTGTCCTGATTTAACCCCTTATGACAGAGTTGTGCGGCCCGTAAGCGAGATCTACCCTGGCTGGCCGACAAGGGTAAACCGCTATACTCTTTCGGTCTGATCTGCCCTCCTCAACTCATATCTGATGGGGAGCCTGTCCATGTAAGGGCACTATATGATCGACCTACTACCACGTATTATCTAAATAGGTGGTTGCACTCTGTAAACTGTATGTAGCTACGGTACCGTGCTCTGTAACTGTATGGTCCAACAGGGTCTGATACTATATAATATATTTCTATATACAACTAACTATTTTACCATGACTCTGTAATAACTGTATAAACCATGACAATGAAATAAACTGTAACTGTACCTGGAACCAGACACTCTTTCAGTACCTAGAAGAATTCGAGACCCAATTCCTATTGCATTTCAACAAAACACAACCATGCATGCATGCTCATATAACCAAACAAACCACACCTATTGCATTTCAAGGCATGACCATCCCTATAACACAATATATATCACAATATGTTTACGATTTTCCAACAAAACCAAGGATGCAGCCTGTCGCCCCCTTTTCCCAAAATGTAATCATGAAAAACCCATAGTTTTACCCGTTAGATCCCCCCAAATAAGTAACCAAAACGCACACAGTACAATGGACCATAGTTCCATCGAGTCCGATTTCAAAAAATAACTGACAAAAACTGAATCCCCTTACCTTTCCCAAAATGGTCAACCCCGAACTCTACGACCCCTAAACAGCGAACCGAGTTCCCAAAACCTATAAAATACAGTATATAAGATACTCACAATCCTATTCCCTACATAACTACTGGATCAGAATTGAAAACTGAGCCTTACCTCAATTTCAAGCCAAAACCCGAAAATGCCCGAAACAAAGATCCGATTCATAGGACTTGTAGAGAATTCTTCCCTGATCCTTGTGGTAATGTCGGATCAACGATTCTTGCTATAAATGATGAAGAAATCTAGAGAGAGAGAGAGAGAGTACGTTGAGTTTCTAGAGAGATAGAGAGAGAATTTGAGATTTCTTAGCTGAGAAGTACTGAAAATATCTATTTATAGCCCTTTGACTCGGCCATCCTCGTTGACAAATGGCGTCCTCGTCGATGAGCCCATGTAGACAACTCATCGACAAAATGGTGACCTCGTCGATGAGCCTAAGATTCCAGATTTCCTGAAACCTCTCCGTTTCTCGTCATCGACGAGCACTTAAAATTCGTCGCTGAGAAACCTGGGGCTTTCGTCAACAAACTCTGGCTTCGTCGACAAAGCCTGCTCAATTACCATTTTACCCTTCTCTTAATTAATTAAATCTATATACCATGGTTAGGGTTTTTACAGATCGAGCTGGTGATAGAGCTCCCAAATAAAGTAGAGCTGGTACGCTGACATATAGGGTGAGTACGTAAACTAGGGATGGATGATTCCCCTAGAGTTTTGTTATTTTGGGATGTATGTTGATGTATAAACTTTTGATTAGTTGACACTTTGGTATGTGTATTCATTGTGATGCATATATATTGTGACTTCCGCTGATAGGAATATTGGTATGATTGTTTTATCTGGTACCCACCCTAGGATCGGGTAATGTTTAAATGGTATTAGGGTGGTGACGTGGCTGATATGTTATGTCTGCTAATATGTGGGGAAAAAATGGTGTGAAAAATCGGGACGTCGCACATTAATAAATGACAAGGTGGAATAATCTCTTAAAATTGGTTAAGAGAAAGTGCTAGTGTCTACTATAGTGCACACCGTCCACACACGCACACTCACATGTGTGCGTGGTGTGGGCTATAGGATGCTAGTGACACATTTAGTTGGCGCACAAGTACTTAGCATTTTGCACGCTTACATCATTGCGAGATCATGATCATATGGTTAAAAATTAATCTTATATTTTTATATAGATTAAAGGACAGACGACTGATGATAAGTCATTAGGCAACTGTGGTGCTTCTGTGTTTGAAAATATTCAAATCGAATAGACACAGGAGACTGACCCTATCAGGCACAGTCGACTGACCTCATTCTAACTTTCAGAATACGCTGATTTTAAAATAGCACAGGAGATCGATTCCTTGAGTTCAGGCGACTGATGCGTTAAACATCGCTGAATGGATTCAACCTTTCAAAAGAGATGCAACCTATCAGAAAAGACATGATTTTGTCTATATAAAGACAAAGTTAGCTCTACAAAATATATAGAAAATTCATCATTCTTTCCTTCTCTTTCTTACATAAAACTTACACAAATTCTATCTTCCTAAAATTTGGATTCTATTGTTTGTAGAAATAGAATTCAAAAAAAAAAAGTTGTTCGGATAACTCTAAGGGTGTTTTGTCGTTTGTGTATAATGCAAATTGATATCAGATTATAATATGGGTTTCATTGTATCCTAGAAACATACTTGCTGACTCAATACACACTAATTTGGTGGGGGCAAATAACGTTTTAAGGAAAACGATACTGTAACGTGTCTTGAAGCAAATTTTAGTACTACAGCATTTTCCTATCCTATTCTTACAATCTTAAAACGTTATTTCCGAAATGGCTGGTTCTTCAACTTTGAGAGAATTTGCTATGAATTTTGTCAAACTTGAACAGCTCGATGGAAGCAATTTCAGGTGTTGGCAGAAAAAGATGCACTTTCTACTTGCAGGTCTCAAAGTGGTGTATGTTCTTACCACCCCAAAACCTACTGTAAACGAGAATGAAACTTTGGTTGAAGGATGTGCAAGGCTTAAATGAGAGCAAGATAATTATATTTTCTAAGGCCACATTTGCAATTCAATTCCAGACCATCTGTTCGATCTTTATCAAAATATGGCTACTGCAAAGGAGTTGTGGGATGCACTTGAAGCTAAGTATCTCACAATTGATGCAACCAATAAGAAATTTTTGATTGGTAAATTTTTCAATTATACTATGGTTGATAATAGGTCTGTTGTAGAATAGTTTCATGAAATTATGCATATCCTTAATCAGTTTAATCGGTATAACATGAAAATGGTGAATGCCTTTCTGTTTCATCTATTATTGATAAGTTACCTCCATCATGGAAAGATGTTAGAAAATCTCTGAAGCAAAAGAAGGATGATTATGTCTTTTGAACAATTGGGCCAACATTTCCAAGTTGAGGAAGTATTTAGGTAGAACCAAAAAGGTACAGAAGATCATACTTCCAAGGTGCATATGATGGAAGAAGGAGGCAGTTCTAAACAACCCCAAAATCCCAAGAAATGGAATCAAAAAATGAAGTACAATTCTGTCAAGAATCAAAAAAAAAAAAAAAAAAAAGGTTCATGCTTCCATTGTGGAAAACCTAGACACTACAAAAGTGAATGTCGTCTTCTCAAGAAAAATCAAGATGAAACAAACTCTAACAAGTTTGTGGCAATGGTTTCTGAAATCAATGTTGTTGAAGATGGTTGTGCATGGTGGATTGACTCAGGTGCAACAAGACATGTTTGCAAAGACAAGAGGCCACTGCTAAAGTCAAAGGAAAAGGAGATGTCACTCTTGAATTTACTTCGGGGAAAAGTTGGACTCTCACTGATGTATACCATGTACTAGAAATTAGAAAGAATCCAGTTTCTGGAAGCCTGCTTAATAAGTTTGGCTTTAATTTAGTGCTTTAATTTGACAAATTTGTACTCTCCAAGGGTGGAGTTTTTGTAGGAAAAGGCTATATGTATGAGGGTATGTTCAAACTTAATATCAATAAAGTGAATGTTTTTGTTTATATGGTTGATTCACTCTCTTTATGGCATAATCGTTGAGGACATATTAATATTACAAAACTGCATGATATGACTAATATGGAATTAATTCCTAAATATGTAAATGACATGGCTGATAAGTGCAGTGTATGTACTAAAACCAAAATAACTAGAAAACATTTTCCTAACAAAATTGCTATAATTTCTTCTTTACTTCAATTAGTGCATAGTGATGTATGTGACTTGCATGGTACACCTATCATAGGAAGCAAAAAATATTTTGTAACATTTATAGATGATTTTTTTAGATTCTGCCATGTTTATCTTATGCACACTAAAGATGAAGTAATTGATAAATTTAAGATTTATAAGGAAGAAGTTGAAAACCAATGAGACACTAAAATAAAGTGTGTTAGATCAGATAGAGGAGGTGAATATCACTTCCTTGCCTGTTGTGAATCAATAGGTGTGATACATGAAATTTTAGTAGCATATACTCCACAACAAAATAGAGTGGTAGCAAGGAAAAACTGAGCATTGGTTGAAATGGTCAATGCCATGATGTCAAATTCAGGACTAAGTAAAGGTTATTGGCGTGAAGCCTTACTAACTACCTGTCATATATTAAACAGAGTTCCTTTTAAGAGGATTAAGACTTCTCCATATGAGTTTTGGAAGAAAAGAAAGCCTAATTTAAAACATCTAAAGATTTGGAATTCTTTGAAAAAAAGTTCACTTCCATACAAAAGGTTAGTGATAAAAAAAAAATCAGTGGAAACTTTGAAATCGCTCTATACTAGTGATGAATCTTCTGAACCTAGTGAACGTAGGAGGAGTAGGAGGAGAAGAACAACAAAGTCTTTGGACCAGACTTCATAATCTACCTAGTAGAAGGTACTAGAGAATTACACTCTAGACAAACTATAATTTCACCAAGTGTGAAATCAAATCCTCTTACTTATGAAGAGGCAATGAAGTCCCAAGATTCTGTATTTTGGAAAGAATCTATAAATAATGAAATGGATTCTATCTTGGGTAATAAAACCTGGAAATTGGTTGATTTACCTCTTGGTTCAAAACCAATCGGTTGTAAATGGATCTTTAAAAAGAAGATGAAGGTAGATGGAACAATTGACAAATTCAAAGCAAGGTTAGTAGCTAAAGGATTTACACAAAAGGAAAGCATAGACTATTTTGATACTTATGCTCCAGTTGCTAGAATTGCAACTATAAGAGTCTTGTTTGCCTTAACTTCCATCTACAAATTCGAAATCCATCGAATGGATGTAAAAACTGCATTCTTGAATGGAGAAATTGGATGAAAAAATTTACATGGAACAACCTGAAGGCTTTGTTATGTCAAGAAATAAATTTGAAGTAAGTAAACTGGTTAAGTCTCTTTATTGACTTAAACAAGCCCCAAAACAGTGACATGAAAATTTTGACCAAGTTATTCTTTCTAATGGCTTTAGAATACATGAATATGATAAATGGTATATAGTAAGTTCAATAGAAATAAATGTGTAATTATTTGTTTATATGTTGATGATATGTTAATTTTTGGTATTGATATTGAAAGTATTGAAAGTGCTAAGAAACTGTTATCATCGAATTTTGATATGAAAGATATGGGTAATGCAAATGTGATTCTAGGTATTAGAATAATTAGAAACAATGATAAATTGTTTCTCACTCAATCACACAACATTGAAAAAAATATTGAAAAAGTTTAATCATTATGACTGCAAACCTGTTAGCACACCTTTTGATGCAAATTTGAAATTATATCCTAACAATGGAAGAGCCGTAAATTAGTTAGAATATGCTAGAGTTATTGGATGCTTGATGTATGCTATGACTTCTACAAGACCTGATATAACATTTGCTATTGATAAACTTAGTAGATATACTAGTAATTCTAGTAATATTCATTGGCATGCTATATATAGAGTATTAAAGTATTTGAATAATACTATGGATTATGACATACATTATGAAGGATATCCTACTATTTTAGAAGGATCACAGATGCCAGTTGGATAACTGATCGTAATGATCTTACATCAACTAGGGGGTGGATATTCACCCTTGGTGGAAGAGCTATCTCCTGGGGATCAAAGAAGCAAAGCCTTATAACAGATTCCACTATGACATTAGAATTTGTGGCTTTAGCTTCTTGTAGCAAAGAGGCAAAATGGCTTCGGAATTTGTTATTGGAAATTCCAATTTGGCCAAAACCTATGCCACCTATATCTTTGCATTGTGATAGTGAGGCAACTTTGTCACGGGCATGTAGTAATATATATAATGGTAAATCCAAACATATTGGCCTAAGACATAGCTATGTGAGGCAATTAATTACTAATGGTGTAATTACCATAGATTTTGTGAGATCAAGCCAAAATTTGGCTGATCCATTAACAAAAGGACTTGCAGGAGACATGGTCTGGAATACATCAAAGGGGATGGGACTTAAATTCATAACCCATAGTCACCAATGATGGAAACTCGACTCAATACTTGAAAATTTCAAACCCTTGAGTTCAATAAGCAAAGTACATCATATGTAGTGACTAAAAGCACTAAAATGTATATGTTTCACATAATCCATCCTAAGGCAAATAGTGCTTTGTACCTATACTGTGAGAAGGTGAAGGTTGGCTTAAGCTCTTAATAGGTTTATAACAGGTTCTGTGAAGTACTTTAATTACAGGGGTACCTTTGACAAACCTACCTATATGAGTGTCGGTGGAAAAGGAAAGGTCATAATAATTGATAAGGTGGAATAATCTCTTAAAATTGGTTAAGAAAAAGTGCTAGGTTGTACTCTAGTGCACACCGTCCACACATGAACACGTGCGCGTGCTCGTGGCATGCGCTGTAGGGCGCTAGTGGCACATTTAGTTGGCACACAAGCACTTAGCACTTTGCACGCTTGCATTGTTTCGAGATCTTGACCGTTGATCATGATCGAATGGTTAAAAATTAATCTTATGTTTTAATATAAATTAAAGGATAGGCGAATGTGGTGCTTCTGTGTTTGAAAATATTCAAACATAATAGGAAAAGGCGACTGGCCCTATCGGGCACAGTTGACTGACACGAATCTGTGTTTGAAAATATTCAAACAGAATAGGCACAAGCGACTGACCCTATCGGGCACAATCGACTGACCCATTATGACTTTCAGAATATGCTAATTTTAAAATAGCACAGGCGACTGACCCCTTGAGGTCAAGCAACTGATGCGTTAAACAATGCTGAACGGATGCAACCTATCGGAAAAGGCATGATTTTGTCTATATAAAGAAAAAGTTAGCTCCACAAAATATATAGAAAATTCATCATTCCCTCCTTTTATTTCTTACATAAAACTTCCACAAATTCTATCTTCCTAAAATCCATATTCTATTATCTATAAAAATAGAATTCCAGAAAAATTTGTTTGGATGACTCTAAGGGTGTTTTGTGATCTGTTTTCATTTGTGTATAATAACTGATATCAGATTATAATTTGGATTATAATCTGGGCTTCATTGTATCCTAGAAACATACTTGCTGACTCAATGCACACCAATTTGGTGGGGGTAAATAACTTTTTAAGGAAAACGACATTGTAATGTGCTTTGAAGCAATTTTCAGTACTGCAGCATTTTCCTATCCTATTCTTACACATCTTCCCAAAAGTATTTGAGACAATTGCCCACAACATATTTTATGTAAGGAATAATTAAAGGATAAATTTGAACAATACTTTTTCAAAGACTCTTCGTATAACATTTTAAACCCTAATTATAATATAAATTGTTAGTTTATTTTAATATTATATATCAAAGAAGATTAATCACCTTGGAATTAGACTCTATTCAATTGAGTTATTGGAAAGGGTATGTATCTTGGAGTTAGATATTTAGTTAATTGAGTCTTTGAAAAGGGCATGTACCTTGAACTAAAACTCTTATTTATTTAAATTTTTGAAAAAAAGCATACATTAGAGTTTGATATCTATTTATTTAGGTTTTGGTTTTTTGAGTTTCTTAAATTCAATATATTAATTGGACCTTATTTTTAGGTCTTGTATGCCTATAAATACCTAAGGCATTGGCTCTAAGATATATCTCTAAAAATAATTCCATTCACATCACTATTATCATACTATCCTATCATCAAAGTATAGAGAGTTTGATAACTTAAGAAAGATGTTATTTGTAGAGCTTTGAAACTCTTCCATTCGTATAGAATTGGATTGAGTTGTAAGATTCAAATTGGGTTGTTGTATCCACGGGGAGATAAGTCAAAGTGAGGTTTTGCTACACCGATTCGTGGGCTAAATCGGATAAAAAAAAAAAAACTACAAAGGACTTGAATCTTCTTAAAAAAAGAGCAAGATATTTGTGCCTCAACCTTATTGAGAATCGTGTTTATATTCATGTTTGTGTTTGATTTGTATTTAAGTTTTTATATAGTTGTACTATATTTCTAAACATTTTTAAGGGGACTTATAAAAAAAAGAGACTATAGTTAAAAAATCCAATGAAAATATTGGAGATCTCAACAAGCCCTTTCTGTTTAAAAGAGTTCACTTCATGAGATGGAAAGGTAAGGTACTTTTCTACCTCAATATCTTTAAGGTTTCTTATGTTCTTACCAAGAAGCATCCCAACAAAATCAGTACTGACAATATGAATGAAGACGAGCTAGTCGACCACCATGAAAAATTGGAACAATATGAAAACGATGAGTATAAATGTCAGCTTTATATTTTAAATTGTCTCACTGATCATTTTGGTGATTATTATGATACTACTTATTCCTCCATGTTGTATAAATTGAATTTGCACAGCGGAATATCGAGTCAAACAGGTGTAGCAACCAATGATAAAATTACAGAACAATACAACTATGCAGTACATATGAAAGCAATAGAAACAATACAAGGAATTATGTGGTTCGGCAATGCTTACATCCATGGGAGCAATCGATAAAGATTTCTTACTATATGGTGTCAAAGACACGAACATTGTTTCAAATACATAAAAAATGACATATAATTAGAGTTCCTAGAGGCTTTTCCTCCAAATCCCAACCTAACATCCCTCTTTCAAAATTCAAAAATTAGCGCTAGGTTCCCGAGTCAAACCGTCAATAGTTATAGCCAATCCGTCGACGATTTCCCTGCTGCTCCTCAGCACTTTGATTTTCTACCATGTTCTCTCTTTGTACATGCATCCCATTCAATATAAGAGCCAAATATCACAACAATATCCACCTTGGTGAATATTCGCCTCTTATGAGAAACTGAAAAAATAGCCTGCTGCTCCACCTTAACCTTGGGACATTAAGTTGGGATCGTGTCCCTTCTAGCAACTATAGACATGAAGCAAGTCCAAGCAATGCTTGAAATTTTTCGTGGTAACCAACTTTGTCAAGATATCTGCTGCATTCTCAGATGTGTGAACTTTCTCAAGCACAAATTCACCTGAAGAGATCGACTCTCGGATCCTTGTGGAACCTTACATCTATATGTTTGGTTCTAGCACGATACACTTGATTCTTCACCAAATAGATGAAAATCTGACTGTCACAACACAACACAACTCCACCTTATTGTATACCCAACTCCTTGACTAAACCAATAAGTCATAACGCTTCCTTTGTAGTTTTGACGACTGTCATGTATTCAGACTCAGTTGTAGACAATGCCACTAGGGATTATACCATGGACCTCCAACAAATGGGTCCTCCCACGAGGGTAAATAAATACCCTATTGTAGACCTTCTATCATCCATATCCTCTACATAATCAGTATCAACAAATCCCACAACTGATGGATCACTCTGTTGCTTACCGAACATTATGCCATAATTAGAAATACCCCATAAGTATCGGAAAATTCACTTGACAGTTTCCCAATGTTCTCTACCCAATTTTAAAAGAAACTTACTCACCACACTTACTGCATGTGTCAAATCTGGTCATGTACATACCATGACATTCATTAAACACCCCACAACACTAGCATAGGGGACCTTTGACATGTCCTAGATATCATTATCCGTCCTTGGGCATTCAGCAATAGACAATTTAAACTAATTCTCTAAAGCTATACATACCAATTTTGCATTAGCCATGCTAAACCTCTCTAACAACTTCTCCACATAATTGCCCTAAGATAACGACAACCTCCCTGCAGTTTTGTCCCTGTGAATCTTCAACCCAAGTATCTTTTTGGCTACACCAAGATCTTTCATGTCAAACTCTTTATTCAACAGAGTTTTCAACTGATTTACCTTAGTTATATCCCTCACATCAATTAGCATATCATCAATATACAACAATAAGAAAATGAGAGAACTATCATCAAGATCTTTCATATACACGCAGCAATTATACTCACACCTCCTATAGCTTATCTGGATCATAAAGGAATCAAATCGTTTGTACCATTGTCTTGGAAATTGTTTTAGCCCATAAAGAGACTTCTTCAGTTTGCAAACTAAATACTCATGCTCAGGTTCACTAAATCCCTCTGGTTGTACCGTATAGATCTGCTCCTCTAAGTCACTATGGAGAAATGTTGTCTTCACATCCATTTGTTCCAAATGCAGGTCATAATGTGCCACTAATCCCAACACTACCCTGATGAAAGTGTGTCGGACCACAGGTGAGAAGATTTCCTCATAATCTATTCCTTTCTTTTGTGAGTACCCCTTTGCCACTAACCATGCCTTGAATTTTTCTCCTTCATTTTCTGAAATTGCTTCATTCTTCCTATATACTCATTTGCAGCCTATCACCCTCTTCCCATCTGGAAGCTCCACCAAATCCCAATTCTAGTTTTTATGCAACGACTTCACCTCCTTCAGTATAGCACTTATCCACCTACTTTTCTCCTGACCATGCATTGCCTCTTGAAAAGTAGTTGAATCCTTGCAACTGGTAATGAAAGCATAAGATATCAGATCATCAAATCCATACCTGGGAGGTGGTCTAATAGTGCATATGGATCTCCGTATAAGAATACTTTTAACTTGATGGTTTCCTAAGCTAGAACTCCTCGCAATCGGTGGACTAAGATCATTGCCCTAAGTCTCTAACTCCACCTGCACAACATACTCATCTCTGCTTTAGTTTTTTAGCTTATGTTTCTCTTCATCTTATTCTTGAGTACGCTTCACCATAGCTTTCTCATCGAAAACTACATCTCTACTGATCACCATCTTATTTGCCATTGGATCCCACAACTTGAACCCATTCACACATTTCTGATACCCCAGAAAAATGTAGCGTCTAGACTTCGTATCAAGTTTCTATCTCTCCTCACTAGATATGTGTACATAGGTTGGACAATCAAATACCCTCAAACCGAAGTAGTCTACTACATTACTTGTCCATATATACCACCTATACCACTTTCCCCTCTAGTGATGCCCTTGGCAATTGGCTTACCAAGAAACAAGTCATACTAACTGCCTCGACTCAAAAGTTCTTCGTTAACCTAGCATTAAGCTTGAGACATCGAGCTTTCTCAACTAAAGTCTGGTTCATCCTTTCAGTCATGCCACTTTGTTTAGGTGTCCGGCGAACAGTGAAATGTCTCCTAAGGCCCTGGTGCTTTCAAAACTCCATGAACCTAGAATTAGCATACTCGATCCCATTATCTAACCTGAGAAATTTTGTAAAGATCAATAAAAAAAATTATTATTATTAACTAATTAATTATTATTATTAAATTGCATTAATGAAATAAATAATAGGATGAATATATAAGTATACATATATATATATGTATATGTATAATATTAATATAATGTTATAATGGTTAAAATAAGATAATAAAGTAATAATATAATATAATTAAATATAAGTGGAATGCATTCATGACATTTGAAATTAAGGATATTATAATATATATATATATATATATATATATTTGTGTGTGTGTGTAAGTTTATGATATTATATATATAGGTTAAAGTAGATATAATACTATTATAGTGGTTAGTGGTTAGTATTACTATTGCATGCAATCTTCAATTTCAAAATTAAATCTTCACTCTTGCCAAAAGCTTCATGCCTCTCCAGTATTGCCTCTCATTTCTCTCTCTCCAACTCTCACTCCTCCATGGCCACCTCTCTCTCTCTTTAAAATTTCTCGACGAATATTCAGCCGATCGAAAAACGAAAGGTACCGTTGGATTCCTAGCACCGCCATCGACATTTCTACCAAAGTGGATTTTTCTTGTGAGTAACATAGGCACCACTCCTAGGGTAAGGTAAACCCTCACTTTTTACTCAATTTCTCCTTAAATCTTTAACTAAATCGACGATCAGGTACCACCACAGGGGTCCTAGTCTCAATCGTCATCATTTTGGCCGGAGTAAATTTTTAACTTGGGTTTCATAGGCACCACTCCAAAGCGAGAGTGAGATTTAGGGAATTAAGTGAATTGGTTATATTTGAGAGTTTAATTATTTATTTGGAATTTATGGGCTTAGGAAATGTTAAAATAATATTTTATTTAGGGTTGATTTAATTGAACTAGGATTATTGAATCAGGGTTCAGGTGAGCGCAGCAGACATCATTTTGGGGTCCCTATTGGCGTAGTTCAAGAAACCATGTAAGGAGGAATATATATTAAAGCAGATTTTATGAATTAAATGGACAAATAGATTTTGTTATGCATATATGTATATGTTTTCTTGTGGGTTTAAAATGCCAACTATTTAAATTATGATTTCTGAGCCTAGGGATGTTTTATTAGTCATGTATATGTGAAAATGGACTGATGAAAGAGAAATATTTTTCAAGATAATTATGTAAGAAATTAAAGGTATATTTTTAGTATATGAATGTTAAATGTAAGTTGACTTATTTTAAGGGAAATGTATGAATTTTACTACTAAATTGTGTGGCATGAGTAAAATGGAAATTATGTGTAAACTATGTTATATGTATGAGATGCAGGTTATATAGGGAATGCACTGAGAATGAAAATGTTATATAAATTATGATGCATGTGATTGTTAATGTAACCATGGAAACAATGAACAGCTGAAAGAAGCTATAGACTAATTGATGAAAGCTGAAAGGAGTTGTAGTAGAAGTCTAGCGCATATCTATGTGGGCTAACTGATTATGACGCCCCGATTTTCGTATAATTCTTTTTTTATAATAAATAAATAAATTAAATATTCACACGTCATCCATAATATTCACAAATTGGCCACATCAACAACCCTACTACCATTCGTACGACGCGACCCGCATTGGGAACTGGGTAAAAAGTCATTTTATTTATAAAACCTAACAGCGGAAAACAATGTATTTATGTCATTCAGAATACAATACCGAGAGTATCTACATACACACATATACATCATTATCACAAACTCATAAACTACCCAACACTAGGGAAATTACACCTCCCCTAGTCTAAAAACTCACCCTGTGTGTCAGGGTCTCAGCTCCCAATGCTCACGGAGCTCTAACATCCGGTCTATCTCGGTTTTTTGAAAAATTTAGATAATTTGGGCAAGACACATCTCAGTAAGAAGGAATAAATTAATCACAGTGTGTGGCCATATGAGTTAAATTATAACATGCTTTATTTTTCAAAACAACATTTCATCTGAGAAAATACATTGATATTCACATTCTCATAATCATATAAATATGCAACACAAGATTTTATAAGCTTTAAAACCATTTTTCAAGTCTATTCATTTCCAGCACACATAATGACCCGCGAAGTTCCTGAGAATAGGGAAGATTGCCCGCTCATATAGGTAGCTTCCCTCTGCCCTAACACGTTATGCAGTCAGGAATGGCCACATCTGATACCTATCAGGGCACTCACCTTACTCAATAAGCCCTTAGGCGGAGAGTTTCACTCGCCTCAATTATTTATTTTTTAAAACACGCACTCTTTCATTTCTCATAATCATTTCCCATTTTAACTCATTACATATCTATGTATACATAAATTCACATTTATGTACTTTACATAATACATTAAATTACATAATTCCAATTCTCAACATATTCACGATTTCCATACTGAGCATACCTCCCCAACGGCATCAGTAGGAATCTCACAACACAATTTTCATACTGAGCATACCTCCCCAACGACATCAGTAGGAACTTCACCACACAATTTCCATACAGAGCATACCTCTCCAACGACATCAGTAGGAACTTCACACGCACACACAGTCTCCATATTGAGCATACCTCCCCAACGACATCAGTAGGAACTTCACACACACACACACATAGTCTCCATACTAAGCATACCTCCCCAACAACATTAGTAGGAACTTCACACACACACACACAGTATCCATACTGAGCATACCTCCCTAACGGCACCAATAGGAACTTCACACACACACAGAGTCTCCATACTGAGCATACCTCCCCAACGATATCAGTAGGAACTTCACACACACAGAGTCTTCATACCGAGCATACCTCTCCAACGGCATCAATAGGAACTTCACACACACACAGTCTCCATACTAAGAATATCTCCCCAATGGCATCAGTAGGAACTTCACACACTCAGAGTCTCCATACTGAGCATACCTCCCCAACGACATCAGTAGGAACTTCACACACACACACAGTATCCATACTGAGCATACCCCCCCAACGACATCAGTAGGAACTTCACACACACACACACAATCTCTATACTGAGCATACCTCCCCAACGGCATCAGTAGGAACTTCACACACACACACACACACAGTCTCCATACTGAGCATACCTCCCCAACGACATCAGTAGGAAAGGAATACAACCCACCTGCAATTATTGTGCGGTATTGGCATATCATCAATCATATTTCAGTATATCTCAATTCAATTTAATATAAATATTCTTATCATTTTCTGTGCACATTTTATCATCTCATAATAATATATATCATACTTCACATATTTCCACATTTCCCAAAATACTCATTTTTCATGCAAATAATTTCTACTCACGTTTAAATATCACATCAACCATTCTCATTTCAATATTTTCTCAAAAAATATACATCATTATATTTCACATTTTTTAACACATGTCATGCGCCACACAGTTTTCATCTAATATTCATAATATATTAATTTCAGACTCCAAAGCATCACAAATTAATTTTACTCAAATGTCACACAATTTATCTGATATTTATATCATAATAATTTTCAGGCCAAATACAATATGCTCGTTTTCATATATTAATTCAAATGGTAATTCTAAAAATACTGCTATATTTTATTCCCCTTACCTGGCTTACTTAGAGTCTCATTAGGGTCCAAATCCTTCGCCCTTGGCGCCTGAAATTCGACTTTTGTAATTCACATTTTTCCTAGATTAATTAACTCATTTTACTTAAAACAATACTCAACTAACCTTCCCTAAGCTCCATATAACCCAAATTATCATTTAAACTATTATTTAACACCCCCACTTAATTTTCTGAATTTTGCCTGCGGGTCCCATAAATACACCTGCGACACTCACCCAGGCCCTAAATTTCAGAAATCCTACTTCAACCTCAGATGTTCAATATTTTAGCATTCCTAAACTAATACTAATTAATTAAAAATAAGCCCCTTAATAACCCCCATACCCCAAATTTGAGGTTTTACCCACGACGACCCCACGAGAATTTCTTCCCGCTAGACTTGTAGAGAATCATCCCTAAATTCTCGTGGTGGTGTCCGTTCATCAATTAGACTTATAGTTTGTAAGAAATTCGCTCCGGTAGAAATGATGGCAGTGGAGAATGGAGTCCAGCGGTATCTTTTGATTTTCGATCATACGACAATCCATCACGAAATTGAGGAGAGAGGAAAAGAGAATGAAGAGACAGAGAGAGAGAGAGAGAGAGAGAGAGAGAGAGAGAGAGAGAGAGAGAGAGAGAGTTTCTGCATGGAATAGAAGAAAAGGAGAAGAAGAAGAAGAAAGAAAAGAAAAAACAAAAAAAAAATCAAACAACCCTCCTAAAGCTAGAAGCTTCAGGAGAGTAATAATAATAATAATAATAATAATAATAATAATAATATATTTAGTTAATATTAATAATAATATATTTTATTAATAAAAATAAAATAATTTTAATTATATTTTTTTCTTTTTTTTAAATTCGATTAATTTAAATTAATTAATTTAATTTAAATTTTTTTTTTTTTTTTAGGAATCACTCCACTAATCTTCTATATCCTCTTTTTGGGGTTATTACACTGATGTTCAGCTAAAAGGAGTTGTAGTAGTAGAATAGCGCATATTTATGTGGACTAGCTAATGAATAGCTGAAAGAAGTTGTAGTAGCAGAATAGCGCATATCTATGTTGACTAACTAATATACAGCTGAAAGGAGCTGTAGTAATGAATGCAGGAAAATGAAATGGAAAGAATGAAATTAAATGTGAATGAGATGGAAATGAAATGTGAAATGTGAACAATGTAAAAAGAGAAAAAGGCATGTAAAGTGAAATGCTACGAAATGTCAAAGTCGAGAACATGAACAGATGAGAAATACAGAATAAATGACTGACAAAATAATGTATTATTGTAGTATCAGTATCCATGCTAGTATGATATGTATTTATATGGGCAGGGCAAACTCTTCGCCCGATGGCTTACTGAGAAAGGCGAGTGCCCTAGTAGGTATCAGATGTAGCAGTACATTGCATAACGTCTTAGGGCAGAGGAAAATTTCTTGTATGGGCGGGTAAATTTCCTTATTCTCAGGAGCCTTTGCTAGTAAACCTTTGTATGAATTGTGTGAGTACGAGATTACTTTTTCACCTGAGGGCTTACTAAGTAAGGTAAGTGCCCTTATATGATTCACCTGTGACCATTGGTTGCCTAAAGTATTAGAGTAAAGGGGTGCAACTTGTATGGGCGGGTAATCACCCCAATCCTTAGGAAATCTCGCTGATAAAATACTTTGCATGTGTTTGATTAAGAACGGATAATGATTTCGAAATTATGATTAAATGCAAATGATGATTTTATATATTATTTACAAACCTCATGTTGGGCACACGTTGATTTAATATATTGTTTCTTCCCTTACTGAGATGTGTCTCACTCGAATATAAATTCATCTTTTTTAGGTCCTCCACGTGATCGAGCTTAAAGAGCTCACGACTGTTATAGTATTTTTGAGTTAGAAAGAAAAGGTATAAGTTTGATGATATTTTTTAGCTGTATTAAGTTTTTATGTTTTAAGTTTTTTGAGTTATTGATGGTTGTGAATACTGGATGTTCGAGATATGTATATATATGTAAATGCAGGTTGATGGATGGATTATTTGGGATGTTATAGTTAGAAACTCTGGCATTGTATAGTGGGAGGATTATATTTATGTTTTCCGTTGCGTAAATGAAAATAGAATGTCAGGTATGAGATAAATGAATGGATGACGTGGCACCCGGGTCTTATTAGGCGGGTTCGGGGAGCCACGAAGCACAATTTATTTAGGTATAAAGCACTGGACCTAGTTTTCGGGTTAGCAGCTGTAGTGACCCGAAAAATAATAGTATTTAAATAATAAGAGAGAGAGAGAGAGAGAGAAATAGAAACAGAATTCTTCGATGAATACAGGGGTTCGTCGACGAGAAAATATCGAGCAAGGTTTTTGGCTGCCCTAAATTTCGTCAATGAATACAGGGTTTCGTTGACAAATTTAATGAAGGACTCGTCGATGAGATGACGTGTCTCGTCGACGAATCTGCCCCTATAAATAGCTAAAAACCAGATTTTTATCCATTCTCTACGCCGCTCTCTCTCTCTCTCTCTCCTACGGATCCTCTCCCTTTCTCTTATATTTTGGCCCCGTTAGTCGCCGGATCGAAGATTTGAGGCTACCATGACACTCCTAGCGAAGTTCTCTACAAGTCTGCCGGAGCGGATCGTTGGGGAAACGAAGTAGGATTTCATCTCAAATTCAGGGTAAGGCCTTTTAGCCCATTTTTGGCCTTATGGTAGTTATAAGAAATGATGTACACGTAGAAATACTGAAGTTTAGTATTGTGAGTTTTCAGTTTCAGGATATTAATCAGGAAATCCTATGGGGGTTAGGCCAGAATATTTTAGGGGCTTTCCAGTAGTCAGGTAAGGGGAATATGCTATGCTAGGTATTTTTCAAATATTATACAGTTTATTAAATGATGAAAATTATGTATTAAAGTATCGTGTGACTTGTGAATATGAATATAGTACGAAGATATGTTTTACGATATTTTAGTATTTTGATTTTACGATGTTTCAGTACCATGATTTTATGAATCTCAGTACCATGATCATACGAATATCAATATTATGATTATGCAGTTTCAGTGTTATGATTATACAGTTCTTAGTATTACGACGTATGAATTACAGTACAATTTATGCAGCATCATGGTTATTACGATTATTTCATAATCATGGTAAATTAGATAGTTGTATATAGAAATACATTATATAGTATCAGACCCTGTTGGACTATGCAGTTACAGAGCACGGTACCGTTGCTACAGATATTATGTTACGTTATGAGTGCAATCACCTATTTAGATAATACGTGGTAGTAGGTCGATCACCTAGGCCCTTGACGAGGATAGGATCCCCATCAGATATGGGTTGAGGTTGGCAGATCTGATCGATGGAGTATAGTAATTTATTCCTGGTTAGCTAGCCAGGGTAAATCCTGCCTACGGGCCGCACAACTCTGTCATGAGGGGGTAAGTCATGACACACAGATATCCACAGGGAACATTTTCAGTTATTATTACATATGTATAGATTTGTAGAAACAGGGAACATACTTACTTACACTAGAAGTATTTAGAATAATAATCTCCAATACTGTCATGTTAAGCAATAGGGACAGGGGTGATGGATTTATCACTTATACTTTATTTATATATTCAGTTATACATGTTTATTTGAAAACAGATTTTAATGATATAGTAGTTCATTTGCCACACACTAGTAATAACATATTTTGTCTTACTGAGCGTTGGCTCATCCTAGTGTTGAATCATTTTTCAGGTGATCTAGGTAGGCGAGCAGATCAGGCTCGCAGATAGAGGGGCTTCAGTCGTGCCCTGTCAGAGAATGAGTATGTTTTGGGAGTGTTTTGTATATCCCAGCATGGTTGGGGGTATTTTGGGAAACAGTGATATGTGTACATTTTGGGAAACATTTAGTACTCTAGTATTGGTTTTTTTTTTTTGTATTGTGTATATATTTTTATATGGTTATGTCTATGTGATTTATGCTTCTCGCTGCTTAGGTTTAAGATTGGGTTTTCCCCATTATGGTATCAAAGCATATAGAATGTTATAGTTAAAAAAAAAAAAAAAACATGGAAAATTAAGCAGGTCGTTATAAGGGCGTTACATTTTGGTATCAGAGCATTAGGTTTTAGGTTCTGTGGACTCTAGAATGGATTAATACTAGAGTATAGGATTGAGTTGCGATAAGGATAGGGATGGGTAGATTAAGATATCGTTAGGAATTCTAAGTTGTGTTTCATAAGCTTGGAGGCAGAAATCCCTTAATGGTCTTCTATGTTTTTCAGAAGAAGTAGTTAGCTTTAAAAAATCATGGTAAATCCATCGATGGTGATGTCTCCGAGCAGATAAATTAGAACTTGGGATTTTAACTCGAAAGTTAGGTTGGTATATTTGTGCAGGAAAAAAAAAATCTTTGAAGGAGAATAATTTAGGTGATGTGATTTAATGGTTTGTGGTCAGGTTGGGTGTTTGATATTTAAATTGGAGTATATGGAAATGTGTGGTATGAGATTTGTTAGTTGATTTCAGAGGTTATGGTATCGGGGGAAACTAGCAAGTACCTCTAGGTAGAGGTGGACCAACACGAGTGTACTCGTTGATCCCGACTGAGGCAGATATTTCCAATTGGGAAGGTATGAGTTTATGATTAAGATAATAATAATTTAATTTGGTTATTGATGATTGAAAAGTTTATATGATGATTTTATTTAATTGTGGAAAATATAGGAATTCATTTGATAGATATTGGGATATGTAAGATGTATTGACTTATGAATTCCTGAAATGAGGAAATGAATGATTAACAAAAATTTCAAAGACGAAATTTTTCTAAAAGAGGGGAGAATGTAAAGACTTGAAAAAAAATATATTATTAACTAATTAATTATTATTATTAATTTGAATTAATGAAATAAATAATAGGATGAATATATAAGTATACATATATATATATATTGGATAAAGTAATGTGGATATATATATATATATATATATATATACATATATATATATATAATATTAATATAATGTTATAATGGTTAAAGTAAGATAATAAAGTAATAATATAATATAATTAAATATAAGTGGAATGCATTAAATGCATTCCATAACATTTGAAATTAAGGATATTATAATATATATATATATATATATATATATATATATATATAGGTTAAAGTAGATAAAATATTATTATAGTGGTTAGTATTACTATTGCATGCAATTTTCAATTTCAAAATTGAATCTTCACTTTTGCGAGAAGTTTCATGCCTCTCCAGTATTGCCTCTCATTTCTCTCTCCCCAATTCTCACTCCTTAACAACCACCTCTCTCTCTCTCTTTCTAATTTCTCGACAAATATTCTGCCAATCAGAAAACGGGAGGTATCGTTGGATTCCTAACTCGGCCACTGACATTTATACCAGAGTGGATTTGTCGTGGGAACAACGTAGGTACCACTCTTGGGATAAGGTAAACCTTCACTTTTTACTCAATTTCTCCTTAGATCTTCAGCTAAATCGACGACCAGACACCACCACGGGGTTTAGTCTCAATCATCGTCATTTTGGCCGAAGTAAATTTTCAATTTGGGTTTCTTAGGCACCAGTCCAAAGTGAGAGTGAGATTTAAGGAATTAAGTAAATTGGTTATATTTGAGAGTTTAATTATTTATTTGGAATTTATGGGTCTAGGAAATGTTAAAATAGTATTTTATCTAGGGTTGATTTAATTGAACTAGGATTATTGAATCAGGGTTCGGGTGAGCGCCGCAGGCATCGTTTTGGAGTCCCTGTTGGCGTAGTTCAAGAAACCAGGTAAGGGGGAATATATATTAAACCATGTTTTATGAATTAAATGGATAAATGAATTATGTTATGTATATATGTATATGTTTTCTTATGGGTTTAAAATGTCAACCGTTTAAATTATGATTTCTGAGCCTAAGACTGTTTGATTAGTTATGTATATGTGAAAATGGACTGATGAAAGTGAAAGATTTTTTAGGATAATTATGTAAGAAATTAAAGGTATATTTTCAGTATATGAATGTTAAATATAAGTTGACTTATTTTATAGGGAATGTATGAATTTTACTGCTAAATTGTGTGGCATGAGTAAAATGGTTCTGTATAAATTATGTTATATGTATGAGATGCAGGTTATACAGGGAATGCACTGAGAATGAAAATATGATATGAATTATGCTGCATGTGATTGTTAATGTAACCATGGAAACAATGAACAACTAAACAAAACTATAGACTAATTGATGATAGCTGAAAGGAGATGTAGTAGCAGGCTAGTGCATATCTATGTGGACTAACTGATGTACAGTTGAAAGGAGTTGTAGTAGCAGAATAGCGTATACCTATGTGGACTAACTGATGAATAGCTGAAAGAAGCTGTAGTAGCAGAATAGCGCATATCTATGTTGACTAACTAATGTACAACTGAAAGGAGCTGTAGTAATGAATGCAGAAAATGAAATGGAAAGAATGAAATGAACTGTGAATGAGATGTAAATGAAATGTGAATAATGTAAAATGGGAAAGAGCCATATAAAGTGAAATGCTACGAAATGTCAAAGCTAAGAATATGAACAGATGAGAAATACATAATAAATGATAGACAAAATATTGTATTATTGTATTAGTATCCATGCTAGTATGATATGTACTTATATGGGCAGGGCAAACTCTTTGCCCGATGGCCTGCTGAGAAAGGTGAGTGCCCTAGTAGGTATTAGATGTAGCAGTAGGTTGCATAACGTATTAGGGCAGAGGGAAATTACTTATATGGGCGAGTAAATTTCTTTATTCTCGGGAGCCTTTACTGGTAAACCTTTGTATAAACTGTGTGAGTACGAGATTACTTTTTCACTTAAGGGCTTATTAAGTAAGGTAAGTGCCCTGATATGCTTCAGTTGTAACCACTGGTTACATAAATTATCAGAGCAAAGGGGTGCTACTTGTATGGACGGGTAATCACCCAAATCCTTAGGAAATCTCATTGGTAAAATACTATTCATGTGTTTGATTAAGAACAGAAAGTGATTGAAAAATTATGATTAAATGCAAATGATGATTTTATATGTTATTTACAAATCTCATGTTGGCCACACGCTGATTTAATATATTGTTTCTTCCTTTATTGAGATGTGTCTCACTCGAATACAAATTCATCTTTTTCAAAACCTCCACGTAATCGAGCTTAAAGAGCTTGGGGTTGTTATAGTATTTTTGAGTTAGAAAGAAAGGGTACAACTTGATTATATTTTTGAGTTGTATTGAGTTTTTATGTTTTATGTTTGAAGTTTTCTGAGTTATAGATGGTTGTGAATACTAGATGTTGGAGATATGTATATATATATGTTGATGCAAGTTGATGGATGGATTATTTGGGATGTTATAGTTAGAAACTCTGGTATTATATTGTGGGAGAATTATATTTATGTTTTTCGCAGCATAAATGATAATAGAATATCAGGTATCAGGTAAATGAATGGATGACGTGGCACCTGGGTCCCACCAGGCGAGTTCGGGGCACCACGAAACATGGTTTATTCAGGTATAATGCACTGGATCGGGTTGTCGGATTCAGGGCATTACACATTTAATTGTCCTCTCGGTCTGGTTTCCCACTTTTGCTTTCCATAACTTAAACCTGACAAACGTATTTGACTTGTTTTGCATGAAATACACTCATACCTTCCGCGAGTAGTCGTTAATGAAACTCATAAAATATGCATGTCACCCTCGTGATGCTACTCTCACCGGCCCCCAAACATTAGAATGTATGTAATCATGAATTCCTTCTGTTTTGTGTATAGCTATTTTGAACTGCACCTTGTTTTGCTTCCTAAGAACACAAAACTTACAGAAGTTCAGCTTACGTGTTTTCATACCCTTTAAGAGTTCCCTTTTATGAAGTTCCTTCATACCATGCTCACCCATATGCTCCAACCGCATATGCCACAAAATGGTGTCATCAAATTCAGAATCTACGGTTACAGCTCCACGTACAACTGTAGTGCCCAACAATCATCTAACTTCTGTCCTTTCGTCACCATTAGATTGCCTTTGCATGTACACCTTCATAACTCCACTTTCGAACTTGTAACTAAATCCATTACAATCCAAAATTACTAATGAAATCAGACTCTTCCGTAGGTCCGGTATGTGTCTTAGATCACATAAGGTTCGTACAGCACCATCAAACATCTTAATTTTTAAATTTCCTATCCCAATGATTTTACATGAAACATCATTACCCCTAAGGAAGGGATCAAAATTAACCAACCTGTAAGTGCCGAACTATTCCTTAATACTTGGAGTTATGTGGTAAAAACACTCTGAGTCTAGGATCCAAGAGTCCATGAGACGATCTGACTCCGACGAAACTGAAAGTATATCACCATCACTGCATTCTGAATTTTGTTCTTAAACTACATTCGTTGATTTTGAAGTGCCTTCTTGCTTTTCAACATTCCATTTCTTCCATTCCGAACACTCAAGTTTTATGTGCCCCTTTTTACAGCACTCAAAACACCAGATATCCTTTTTCTTCTTGGAGTGAGATCAGGACTTATTTTGATTTGATCTATTTCTGAATTTTCCTCTTCCACGTTCATAGTTACCCTTCACCACAAGCCCTTCACTGTGTGAATTTTCATCGCTGAATTTATTTCTTTGATGAAATCCCAACAATGCGCTTGTTACCTCTTCCAAATCCAGGATCTCTTTACCCCATGTTAGAGTCATAACCAAGTTCTTATATGTGAGATATGCTAGCAGGGAATTCAGTAGCATCAGTGCCTTGTCATCTTCCTCGAATTTCACATCAACTCGCATTAAATCACTTATGATTTGATTAAATGCGTTGATGTGTTGGTTCAAATATGAACCTTCCACCATCTTAAGCCAATATAACTTTTGCTCAAGAAAAAGTTTATTCGTAAGAGACTTAGACAAGTATTGATTTTCAAGCTTTTGCCAAACAGCCGCAGAAGAATCCTCTTCCATGACATGATACAACACGTTATCAGCCAAACATAATCTGATAGTAGCCACATCCTTTGTAGCGTCCCTAACTTTAATTAACATAAAATGTAATATAATGGATAAATGGTCAACCCGAACCCGTGGGTAACAGGGACACCTGTCATCCATAGTGGAAACCTACGCAGCAGTAAAAATAAATTCTCAAACATCCAACCACAAGACATAATACCAGAGTTTACTATATCATCAAAATACTGTTACAATATACAATCTCCAAAAAAAGTCAAAATAACACTAGGATCAAATAACAAAAACTCTCGATCCTAGTTCAAGGCTTACCCTTCTAGTAGGGAAGCTCCAATCACTCAACGGCGGCCATGGCCCGTTGGTCTCTCTGAATTTCCTGAAAATCATTTAATGTTCGGGGGTGAGACACTTCTCAGTAAGGGAAAATAAACTAAATACAACTGTATGGCAACATGAATATTTAATGCAATTATACATATACAGTACGTTTCATAAATCGGGAAAACATTCATCATATTATACTGAATAATCATACATTTTCATATTTGCTAATAGCTTATAACGTACATAAAACATCTGTTATAACTGTAATACTGAAAATATACCTAGGATGAATAGCTAGCTGGTGTCATGTATTACCCCCCATGACGAGTTATGCAACCCGAAGGCGGGACCCGACAATGGCTGGCTAACCACTGCCGAATCAAATATGTCTGTAAGTACGATGGGCCCGCCACAACTTGGTCCAGACTGCTAGGTGGACGTCCACACTCTACTGAAAGTCATATCGACTATCCATCTCCCATCCTCTCGTGGAATGGTTAGCACTAATCTGAATGTAGATATATGATCTATATATAGCTACGGTACCGAGCTCCTGAATTGAACTAAACTAACATCCGGGTTGTGATAACATATAATACATGATCATACATAACATAATTACGGCCTCGTGCCGAACATTTTCATAAATAAGGCCTTGTGCCAGAATCATAAATACAGCCTCGTGCCGATAACATAAATACATGACCTCGCGCCAGAATCGTTTCAGGTATATACATTCTGAAAATAAATCATTTATCATATATTCATCAAAATTATCACAACATAACTCTTCTTTTCATAATACCTGAAAACATTCTTTGCTCGTAAAATCTTTCATATCATGATATATTTCACATAAAACAATATTCATGCCACACATGTGCTGTTAAAAGTCATATTTTATATTCTAAAATTGTGATTTTCTGGCATCTCATATATACATATACATTTCAACATAATAGCAGTATTTTCCTAAACGTACATTTCATCCATAATATACAATCATAACATATGCTTTTCTGAAAATAAATTTACTCATAATTAATAATAATTTGCATGGAAAATAACTGTTTTAGTTTATTCCCTTACTTGGCTACTGAGAAAGCCCCTAAAATATCCTAGCCTGACCACCGTAGGATTTCCTGCTCAATACCCTGAAACTGAAAATTCCCAGTATTAAACCTCATTATTTTCATGCGTACATCATTTCCTATAACTATCACAAGACCAAATATGGCTTAAAAAGCCTTATCTCAACTCAGGGATGATTTCAACCTTTATTTTCCTAACGATCCGCTCCGGCAAACTAGTAGAGAACTTCACCAGGAGCGTCGTGGTGACCTCGGATTGTCGATCCGGTGTAAATATGACTCAAAAATGATGAGAAAGAGAGAGAGAGAGAGAGAGAGAGAGAGAGAGAGAGAGAGAGAGAGAGAGAACCGAAGAGGAGAGAGAGGGAGAAGAGTTGGCTTCTTTTGTAAGTTAAAAATCGGATTTTTCATATTTATAGAGCAGAGGATTCGTCGACGAGCCACGTCATTCGTCGATGAGTCCTTCACAAATTTCATCGATGAAATTCAGTCAGCTCAAAACCCCCCCTTTCGGTATTTTCTCGTCGACGAAGCCCTATGTTCGTCGACAAAATCCTTTAAGCCTTCGTCGACGAAACCCTGTGTTCGACGAAGCTTGGCAGCTTTACTTCCGTTCCTGGTTCCAGTTTTCCTCCCTCTTTATTATCTAAATTCCATCTTTATTCAGGTCGTTACATCCTTTGTCTCTAATTTCTTCTAATTTGCCTCATCCATGCCTTCTGATTGAACTCCGTACAAGGCCTTCACCATCCCTTACTGCACAAGCAAATCCTTCACCCTTCTCTGCCACGAATCAAAATTTTCAGTTCCATCAAACTTGACAACGTCGGTTGACCCTATGGGTCATACCCTGTTTTGATTATGACAAATACTCCAGTATTTAACATTTTCCAAGTTTGTGTGCGGGATCATATTAGGAAGATCATATTGATGACACATGGCAACTTGAGGAAAATGAAGACCCAGTTTTTAATTGTTATAATCTATATTTCATTTCGTCGGGTCTGTAATAATAATCATCCAAGGTTTGTAATAATATGCATATCATGTGTGTAGGACTATAAGCTCAAGACATTAGAGAGACCTTAGGGCACGGTCGACCGACGCTAGATTTTTGGGACTATCTCAAAACAACCTTAGAAAAGACCTTAGGTCCCTGCATATATGCACAAACAATCCCCATAATAACTTGCCCAATCAAGGGATCAAAATTGAAATGGATTGAACATAATAGGCATAAAATGAGAGAGGTCGGGCGACCAAACCCCAGGTGTTCAAAACACCTCGAGTGCTCAAACTGCTGGGAAGTCAGCGAGTTGACCTGGTTTCGGGCGACCGAACCAGTAATAAACGTACCTTCCTCGGGCAACTGAACCTGTGTCAGGGTACTTTTCACCAACCCAAAAGACCGAAGCTTATAGTTCAAAATGACCTTGGGCGATCGAACTTGTGAGTTCGGTTAATCGAATATTGGACTGGGCACCCGAACTGTAGGAAAATTGCCTTGGTTCAACCAACCAATCCCGGACTTAGGCACCTGAACTTTGAAAAAGCTCTTTTTTGGTTGAGTCTGTTCGGGCAACCGAACCTTGGGTTGGGCACCTAAAACCTCTCGGGTTGCTTATTTTTTTACCGAGGTTAAAATTAAGTAAACATGGTTAATTTTCCTAATGGGTTTTAAAATAAATTTAATAATACCCTTGTTGTCCCCAATGGTCATAATTTGGCCTCTCTCTATATATAAGGACTTATTTTCTTAGATTAGATATGATTAGCAAATAGTATTAGTCAAAAACTCTCTCAAATTTCCTAAACCCTATTTGTTCATTCCAACCTCATACACTCATAATACTTCCATTCCTTTGAGAAATATAATCTTGTGAGTGTTTATTGTTTGTTATATTGTGCTAGAAACCCTCACTTGTATATTACACATTTGATTTTCATATTGAGGGTTGAGTTAGATTTTTCCTCTGATTTCATTTGATAAATCTTTGGTAGAGAAAAATCATATAGCTAAGTGAATTTGCATTATCATTGCAATACTCATTTGGGCTTATACTTTTGTATGCAAAAATATTTTACAAAGTTAGATTTCAAACAACTCTTGTGTTAGACACATTTGAGAAAATATTTTTGAGATTGTTTGAATATTTTGATTGACATCTTTGAAACCCTAAGCTTGCTTTGAGATATTTAATATTGTGTTTCAAAGAAAACCTTGTTTATACACTTTTGTGCATATTTGAGATTATCCATAATATTGAGTGTTGATTGCACACGTAGAGCACCGAGCTTATAGTTTATACATACTTCGGTGTATTGATTATATTGTGCATAGTGGTACATAGTCTGCTTAGTTGAGAAGCACATTTCCGTGTGCGCAAAGTTGTATTACATTTGTTGTATTCCAGGCGTGGGCCTAAAGAGGGAGACTAGTCGTGTTGAATAGTCTCAGATTGGTTTAGACTTGGTTAGGAAAGTTAGGTGCACCGTCCTGGTAAGGTGTAGGTTGAGGTCAACCCCGTTAATGGACCTAGTTGTAAATGGTGTCACTCCACCTGTTAAGTGAGCTTATAGTATAATCCTTGTGTGGGTGTGCCAAGGCGGGGATGTAGATAGCATTGGCCGAATCCCGATAACATATCGTGTGTCTATTTATATTTCCGCACTTTATATTTACCGCACATGTATGTTACAACGTGAGTGATGCGCATGATTTAAATTTGTGCATATTATATTCTGCGCATTTGGGATTGCATAGAAAGACCCTAGGTTGTAATATTCTGCTAACATTTGGTTTAACCTAGGAATAAGTTTTAAAATTCCAATTCACCCCCCTCTTGAGAATACATCAAAGCTAACAACGTCAAATTTCGTAAACGAAGATCCAGAGGCCATTACAATAATGCTCTGATACCAATTTGCTGTACAAATTGAATTTGTATAGCATAATATCGAATAAAACAGATGAATCAATCAATGATAAAATTACAGAACAACACAACTATGCAGTGGATATGAAAGCAATAGAAACAACACAAGGAATTACGTGGTTCGGCAGTGCATACATTCACGGGAGCAATCAACAAATATTTCTTACTATTTGGCATCAAAGACACGAACATTGTTACCAATACATCACAAATAACATATAAATAGAGTTCCTAGAGGCTTTCCCTCAAAACCCTAACCAACTTAACGTCCCTCTTTCAAAATTCAAAAATATGCGCGGGTTCCCGAACCAAACCGTTGACGTTTCAGGCCAAATTATCGACGATTTCAAACAGAATGTAAATTGTTTGAAATTGGGTACCAAATCGTCGACGGATTGGGCCAAATCATCGAAAGTTTCAAACAAAATGTAAATTTCCTATTGCTCCTCAACACTTTGATTTTCTACCATATTATCTCTTTGTACATCCATCTCATTTAGTATATGAGCTACATATCACAACACTCCATGATGAAAATTTGGAAAGCTTCGCAAAATAATATGATACCGAGGAAGCAAGGGCAAAGAAATATGTAGCTAGCTGCTTTTTTTGCTATTATATGGTGACTAAAAAAGCAGACAAGTTCAAGCATTGTTTGGACTTGATTAATATCTCTAGGTGCTAGATGGGAGGCGTCTCAATCTACTGTCCCAGGTGGAGTTGCGGGTTATGCTTTCGTATTTCTCCTAAGGGATTCGCCAAGGTGGAGATTGTTAGAGTATGCGGCTCATATTGAGTGGAATACATGCATGCACAGGGAAAGCATGGTGAAGCAAGAAGAAGGAAACTAAGCTGCAAGAAGAAACCTCGAGAGATAACTGTTGACGGTTTGCCCGAAACAGTCAATGGTTAGGCCTCAAGAGACAATCGTCAACGGTTTGCCTAAAATCATCAACGATTTCAATCACAGTGTTTCAGGCTTGGTATTAAACCGTCGACAGTTTGCTGAAACTGTCAACGGTCTTGTTCGGTGCTAATTACGGATTTTGAGTTGGGAAGATTAGTAGATTGGGGATTTTGGAGGAATTTTCCTCTGAGAATTGCTACATGGGTACTTTAGGAACTTCCTAAACCTTCTGTACACATAAGGTTAGCATATAAACAATATTGTAACCCTTGTTTTGATTGATAGTGAAAAATCAGTTGTTTGCTCCCGTAGACATAGGCACATTGCCGAATCACGTAATCTCTTGTGTCATTGATTATTTGTTTTCTTTTATTATCTGTGTGATTGATTGTTTCCATATTATTCATCATTGATTGTTGCATTACACGGTCCAATTTGCTTTGTGTTTCTGCTGCGCATTGATAATCTTTGCACAACAGGTGACAACCTCTCTCTACTTCAAAATAATTCTTGTAAGTAATTATAATTCTTATCTAACATGTAGACCTCCTTAGGGTTGCTCAGGTTGTAAGGTGAAGATCTTGTATACCACATGGTCGAGGGTTTAAGTCTATTACTTCTAAGATCATACTCAAGATATTAACCGGATGTTGATGATGGGTTTGCTAAACATCCCTTGAGTTTGGTACTGCACCAATGTGGCGCGATGGTGGTTGGAATCCACGAGTCATCGAAAAAAAATTCAACCAGGCTAACATTTTGTATGATTTCTCTTAGATAGGATACAATCCATAAACTAGTGATCATAAAAACAAGTCTGTTGAAGAGAAACCATTTTCAAGCTGTGGGCTCCACTTTGCTATAGCCCACATTGTAAGGCTTCATTGATTAAAATAATGAATATAAGTTGAGTGGTGTTAAGCTCACTCCCTCGTCCTTTATTTCTCTAAAGAACATATGATTTACCATACCTTAGCATATGGACAAATGTTTACACGCGAGTGAACCAGGTGCATTGATTGTTCCCCTTATTTCATGTAGTATATTATCATTAGACACCTAATTTCCAGGTTATCTGAGGTCTTAACATATCACACATGTCATTACCCCACGTCGACAATGTGAAATTCTTGTCAAGACTGTAGCTAAAATATTTCTCATTATAGCCCACTTTAATAGCTCTTTGAACTTTTATTTTCTTTTCATTTTCCTTTTGGAAAACCTTTTCTCTTTCCTGAGTCCAGACTGCGCACAACTAGTGGCGGTTACCAAACCATGGCTGCATTATTATAAATATGCTACAACCGATCGACCACACCCTCTTTAAAGTAGTGTTTTCCTTCTTTCTTCCCCCATCTGTTTGTTGGTGGTAATTACTATGGCAGATTTTCCTCCAAACCTAGATGATGGAGAGTCCTGGCTACCATCTGATATTCGCAGGGAAATCTCCTTTGTTGATGTTGAATGTCAGTCTAAGCGAGCAGCTTCCATCAATAACATTGCTCGGTTTCGCTCTCCACAGCTTTTGGTTGAGCCAGCAAATGGGTTTTCAACCAATTTCACACGAATCACACCCAAGCCTGAGGTTTTCTATACGTACTATCCTTTAAAATAAATAAATACAGTTGCTGCATTATGAAGGATATTTATTGTTGAATATTCTTTTATTGTGAACTTTTAAGGTTTTAGATTTTTTTTCGTTCCTTCTTCACAAAATGCTTCATGGTTTGTCATGGAACAGTCTTCTTGGGAACATTATTTTGATTGAAATCCAAGTATATACTATCTGTTTTTGATGTTTTAACTTTTCCAGTCGTAATAATTCATTAAGGATTTTCCTTAATCACAGATTTGCAATGGTTTGCTTAGTCCCCTGCCAATTAAGAGTGGTACTGTGCATGGTATTGGAGTTCCTGTAATGGATCAGAGTCTTTGCATGTCTTGGAACGGTGGCTGCTTTCACACGGTTTCTGGACCCAATCCCGCATGCTATACAACAGCACCAACGTCTCAAAGTCTGGTAAAGACCTAGCTGGGAACAACTACATATCTATTGCTTTCAAATTCCTTTTCTGGAGCCTCCATTAATTGTGTCGTTATTAAGAAAATAGATTTTACTGTTTTTATTTTTAAACCATGGTGTTCGAGATCCTTTCACACTCGACTAATCCAACAGGATAAAGTCCTCTCATTACTCTTTTTCGTTCAAATACCAAAATATTATTACAAATGAAAAGTTGTAGCTTTCAAGATACGAATCTTGATCATTTAATCAAGAGAGCCTTAAGTTTACCACCGCCTTGTCGCTATGGCATATTTTGTTAAATGGTTTAATATATTTGTTTCAGATTGAATGTTTGGACATAAGAGGTGGCGGCAGCGTTTTGGTGGGCCAGCAAAAGCATGTCTGGCCTGTTCGTCAGATGAATGGAGGCATGGAAGCGAGTGATTTGGCGAGCACATACCCTACTGGTACTGGAGTGTTTCTTCCTCGTGGTGCATGCTCTCTTAAGAACCCCGAGAAGACAGCAGCAGGAATTACTAGTACGGTTCTTCCTCATTCTTCTAAAAAGCTAATTACCAATGGTCATAAGAAGAAAAAGAGTAAGTTATTCAATTAATGTATATTGAATTAATCCACTTTTTGCTGCTTATGAAGCTCCTTAGGCAGTGTAATGTCTTGAAAATTAAATAAAGGAATCGAAAACCTAAGAGATCTCAAATCGAAAAAGTTTATTAGTGCGCTTTGGGTTGATCAATTGAGATAAACATGACAATAATTTAATTGCTATTTTAAAAATTTTAAGTAGATATATGAAAAATAAAAATTACTAATAAATCATAAAAAATATCTAGTAATTATGATATTACAAAATATTTGTCAGATGTAATTTTCATAAAAAATTTTAATGACTAAAGACATCATAAAACAAATAAACCATAATTCAATATTTTAAAATTCAGCCAATTTATCATATATAGAATTAAGAAAAACATAAAATAAAATTTCAAAATTCATACTTCATAAATTAAAATTATAAATTTGAATTAATATTAGTTATTCTTTATGTAAAATGTGAATGATAAATGGATAAAGAACACACAAGTTTATATTAATTGGTTGACCTTTCATATAGCCAACCGGAGGAGCAAATGGGTAGGCTTGATACACATGCGTGAACACCAATTTGACCCAAAAGTTTAAGGTTAATTGTTGGGTCTTGGTCCCAATCATGTATATAAGCACCCATCATCCATTCAAAATTTCCAACATGGGACAAACTTACAAGTGAAATTCTAAACAATCTTCCGCTCACTTGTAAGTTCCAACTGCTCCCCCTTAAATGGAAACCGTCTCCCTTCTGGGAGTAAGCCCAATTCCCCAACAGTTGCTCCAGTGGGTCTCACCACTTACGTCTTACGTGTGTCGGATTGCATTCCACGTGCCTTCAAACCAATTCTACCTCTCACGTCTTGACCCTATTCAGATCCATCCCCAACCTAAATAATCCTTATTGGCTTTGGCCACACATTTAGTCCTCCAATTGTTAGCACGTCAGGAGAATTAGTTTCATGTCTCGATTTTTTTTTTACGATATCGCTCACCTAGAGTCACGAACCGGCCGTCGGCTTTAATACCACTTGTTAGGACCAAAGGAGCCCATAAGTGGGCTTGATACACATGGTTGAACATCAACTTAACCCAAAAACTTAAGCCTGTTAGGACTTGGGCTCAATCATGTATATAAGCACCCATCATCCACTCAAATTTTTTAATGTGGGACAAACTCACAAGTGAAATTCTCAACAGCCAATTCATCGATCTTTTCTAGTTTTATCTAAGTTGCTATGTGATTAAATATAAGATTCAACTAGATTCGGAAAGCGATTGCAATTCAACAATTGGCCGAACTGAGTTGATTTTTAAACTATATTTTATTTTTAAAAAATATATTTAGTCATTTAATTCACACAAAAATTATATACAAAAAATTTTGGAACAGTAAATTTATTTAAGTATCTTTTTTTCTAAATTATTATATTATTTATTTTTTTACATATTTTAAAATTTTAAAATAATAACTTAATTAATACTAATGCCAATTGGTTGACCCGAACTAGTCGGACTAGTTAACCTGAGAACTAATGTCCAAATCACTTTCAAGTTCAATTTCCAAAAAATAATCCACTTAATTGAACATTTTTTTCAATTTAATTTACTAAATTTGTGTTATTTTCAAAATTATCTCTTCACAATTGAATAAAAAAATACAAAATTATCATTTTATTAAGGGTGAAGCTCAATTTTTTCACATATACTTAAGATTGATTAATGGTCAACTTGCGGAAGGTTCAATTTGACAATAATTTTAAATCTCACGAAATTTTTTGGTAATTTTTAAAAATACAGAGAGTGGTGCATTATTTTTATAAAATTAAGGATGTTGCTAGATTTTACCCTTATAAATTAATGATTCTTCATGTTTTCACTTTTTTTTTTAATAGTTTAGGTTATTGTAGACACCCTAATTTATTCAAAAAATTTCAATATTTATTATCTCTCGTCATTTTGAACCCTTTTATGAGGTATTGTAATAATTATCATTCTTTTCATTTATTTTAATATTTTTCATTGATTCCTTCTAGATGTAGGGATTCAATAATAACAACTCATTCAATCTAGTGTGAACGGGAGGTAAAGAAATAACATAAAGATATTTTCTTTAGAAAGTTTTGTATTTTAGATTTGTCGGATGTTAATAAAACTTTATAACTTTTTAGTGGGAGTCTGGGAGATGCAATAAATTAATATTAGAAGAAATGATGTTTAAGAATTAATGAAGTTATTAATAAAGTATTGACAAAATGTCTTCAATTAATGCTAACATTAATGCATTTGCAAACAAATGGACTCAGCCTTGCCCTAATTATTAGTGCAAGTTAACTAGCATACAATCCAAAATAAAATAATAAAAATAATCTGTGTTAGATTTTATTTGTAAAATATCTATTCTTAAAAATAGAAATATTAATAAAATAATTAAAATTAATTATATTATTACTATAAAGTAAATAATAATATGAAATATTTTATGAGTCCATGGCTCACTTCTAACCTCAAGAGTCCATAATGGAGGCTCACATGTTCCACACATGGTGAGCTGGGAAGATGGAATAGTAGCTCAACTCTTCCTATATAAACTCATGCACTCCTCACTTGTGAATAATAATATATATATATCACACATTTGTCATCTCAAAGCTTGTATAGCTTTTGTATATGTGAGGATCCTCAGAGAGAAATTATGAGTGTTTGTAAATTTTTGCAAATCTAGTAAAAGTTTGTTGCCTCTTGTGGACGTAGGTAAATTGTCGAACCATGTAAATTTGTGTGTTATTATGTATATGTTTTTCCTTTTTGAATTTTGGGGGCTTCCGCACAACAAATTAGTATCAGAGTCATGGTTTGTTAAAACCACCCAGAATTCAAAGTGGTTTAAATCGATTTTTGATCACACCAAGCGATAGCTCTCATCGCCAGGAGTCCAACGCAATAAACAGCGCAGCAAACTGACATGAGGTGCATTGGGAAATTGTGGTCAAAGTTTGATCAAACCTTCATCTTGAAAGTTTTCCAAATTTTGCATAAATACAGAATGTTGTAGAAGGCCGGAGGTTGAAGAAGAAGTTTGACCCAACCCACCAACCCACCCAGATCAAACCCGACCCGAGACCCGAATCCGACCCACCTATCCAACCCAAATTCAAGTTTTGGGTCAAATTGATCCAATTTTTCAAAGTTGGAGCGGTTCTTAGCTAATTGGACCGTTTCAAACTTATCTGCGAGCCTCGTTTTTCCATTTCAGACCTTAAAGATTGGATTAACTCTGTTTGTGGTCATTCCTAGTGGCTGACGACCAACCAACTAAGAAGATTGAGGAGGCTGTAGAGGAAACAACCACAAGTGGTTCAATGAGAAGAAACATGTTGTCCAATGCAAAGTTCGAGGTGGAGAAATTTGACGGCACCAACAACTTTGGCATGTGGCAATGTGAAGTTTTGGATATTTTATTTCGAGAGGGATCTCATATGGCCATGGAACCCAGACCCAAGGACATGTCAACTAAAGATTGGAACTTCATCAATCGGCAAGCTTGTGACACAAACTGACTGTGCTTAGCAAAAGAGCAGAAGTACTTTGTCAAAAAGGAGACTTTGGCAACAAGTCTCTGGAAGAAATTGGAAGACAAGTACATGACGAAAAGCATATAGAACAGGCTCTACCTGAAGAAGAAGCTTTTCTATTTCTAGTACAAAAAAGGTACGCCCATGATTGAACAACTGGATAATTTCAACAAGATTCTTGCTGATTTACAAAATTTGGAGGTTGAAATGAAAGATGAAGATATGGCACCTCTGTTGTTAAATTCTCTGCCTGAAACCTACGATCATTTGACCACAACTCTGTTATACGGCAAAGATAAGGTTAAATTCATAGATGTTTCTAATTTTTTGGAGAATAATGAGTATCGGAAGAAGGATCAACATGATCATAGAGATACCACACCGAAAGCACTGACAGCATTGAGAGGTCAAATGAACAACAAAAAACCAGTCAAATCCAACAGGCAAGGTAGATCTCGCTCAAAGTCAAGAGGAGAACCATCTCTGAGACGTCCTGTAAAGGATGAATGTGCCTATTGTCATCAGAAAGGGCACTGAAAGAAGGATTGTATAAATAAGGACAAGCCTAATGCGAACATGGTATAAAAGACTGACGATGAAGAAGACTCAGCGTTCACTATCTCATCTTCAAACAATTCATCTAAAAGATGGATTCTGGATTCCAGATGTTCTTACGACATGTGTCCAAATCGTCAATGGTTCTCAAGCTCCGAGGAGATCGATGGAGGAGTTGCCTTTATGGGCAATGATAATACCTGTCATACAAGAGGCATTGGATCAGTATGCTTGAAGATGCACGAAGGTACAATCAGACAACTTAAAGAGGTTAGATATGTTCCTGATTTGAAGAAGAATCTGATATCTTTAGAAGCTCTAGAATCTAATGGTTATAAGATAACCACAGAAGGTGGAGTTTTTAAGGGTGTACAAGGTGCATTCTTAGCCATGAGAGGTACTCGTGAACGGAATTTGTATTATCTTGAAGCTCTCACAGTCTCTGGGAGACCATCCATCTCCGCCAGTATCGAAGACAATTCATCTAATACCTCACGGCTCTGGCATATGCACTTAGGGCATGCTGGTGAGAAGGTTTTGCAGAACTTGATGAAAAAAGGTTTAATTAAGGGTGCCAAGAGTGGGAAACTTGACTTTTGTGAGCACTGTATTTTGGGCAAGAAAACACGAGTTAGGTTCGGCACCACCATCCATCGTACCAAGGGAACACTAGATTGTGTGCACACCAACGTTTAGGGACCTTCTTAGAATGCTTCGTTAGGAGGTAAACGTTGGTTTGTTACTTTTATAGATGATTTCTCAAGATATGTCTAGGTGTATACTATGAAGCACAAGGATGAAGTTTTGATATCTTCCTTAATTGGAAGAAAATGATCAAAACTCAGACAGAAAGGAAAATCAAAAGGCTCAGATCTGATAATGAAGGAGAACACAACTCAGATCCATTTTAGAAAATATGTCAGAACGAGGGGATCGTCAGACATTTAACCGTACCAGGCACACCACAGCAAAATGGTGTAACAAAACAGATGAATTGTATTTTGGTTGATAAGGTTCGTTGCATGCTATCTCGATCTGGATTAAGCAAGGCGTTTTGGGCAGAAGCATTATCTTATGCCACTTATATCATCAACATACTGCCAACTTCAGCACTAGATGGAAAACCTCCTAAGGAAGTATGGTCTAGACAAACTATTTCTGATTATGATTCTCGGCATATATTTGGGTTTCCTGCATACTTTCATGTAAAGGAATCAAAGTTAGACCCTAGAGCCAAGAAATCTATTTTCATGGGCTTTAGTAAAGGAGTTAAGGCATTTCATCTATGGAATCCTGAGTCAAAGAAGATTGTCTTAAGTTGATATGTTACCTTTGACGAGTTTGTGATGTTGAAATAAACAACATTGGAGAAAGAGAATCAGAATCCAAATTCTTATAAGCGGGTAAAATTTGAGATTTCTACAAATTTAGAGAAAACAACTAATCATTTTGAAGATGAATTGCATGATCAGAACAAAAGCTCTATTGAGGTGGAGGAACTGGAACTTGCATCAACACCAGAGATCGGACAACAACTAGAATCTATTGCCACGAATAGACCAAAGAGAAATATTCAGAAACTTGCTCGATACACTAACATGGTAGCATACGCTCTTCTAATTACTAAAGACGACATTCCACACAACTACAAATAAGCTGAGCATAGTATGGAAAAAGACGTGTGGAAGATGGCAATGGATGAAGAAATACAATCGTTCCATAAAAATCAGACTTGGGAGCTAGTTCCACTTCCAAAAGGTAAGAAGATGATTGGTTGCAAATGGGTCTCTGCCAAGAAGGAAGGTGCTCTTGGCAAAGATAGTATAGATACAAAGCTAGACTGGTAGCAAAAGGCTATGCTCAGAAGGAAGGTATAGATTACAATGAGGTTTTTTCACCTATTGTTAAGCATTCATCTATACAAATATTACTAGCTTTGGTTGCACAGTTTAACCTTGATCTAGCTCAACTTGATGTCAAAACTGCATTCCTTCATGGAACTGTGGATGAGGAGATCTACATGACTCAACCTGAAGGATTCAAAGTTCCTGGTTGTAAAAACTGGGCTTGTAAGTTAAGCAAGTCACTCTATGGTTTGAAGTAGCCGCCGAGACAGTGGTACAAGTGGTTCGACAGCTTTATGAAGCAACAAAGGTACACATGCAGTCAATTTGATCACTGTGTCTACTTGAAGGAACTCCAAGATGGTTCATTTTTCTATTTTCTCTTATATGTTGATGATATGCTAATTGCATCTAAGAGCAAGGTGGAGATCGATAGACTGAAGGCTCAGCTGAGCTGAGAGTTTGAGATGAAGGATCTTGGAGAGGCCAAGAAGATTCTAGGAATGGAGATCAAGAGAGACAAATTGAAAGGTACAGTTTGTTTAACACAAATCACTTAGTATCTGAAGAACATAGTCCAGAGGTTTGGTATTGATGACAAGACTAAACCTGCAAGTACTCTATTGGCCCCACATTTCAAACTAAGTGCATCTATGTCTCCAAGTAAAAATGTTGAGAGGAGACAAATGGACTGTGTTCCATATGGATATGCAGTTTGAACTCTAATGTATGCAATGGTGTGTACAAGACTTGGCATCTCTCATGTTGTTAGCATGGTGAGCCGATACATGCACAACCCTGGTAAAGGACGTTGGCAAGCAGCAAGGTGGATTTTACGGTACATTTAGGGAACTGTAGATATTGGTCTGAAATTTCCGAAAGACAAGACGATTGTTAATCGTCTAGTTGAATACGTCAATTCGAATTATGTTGGTGATCTAGATAAGCGTTGATCAACAATTGGTTATGTGTTTACCATGGCAAGAGGACCAGTGGGTTGGAGATCAACGCTATAGTCAACAGTTGCTTTGTCCACTACGGAGGTAGAGTATATGGCAATCACATAAGCATTTAAGGAAGGCATTTGGCTTCATAATTTGGCTAGAAACTTGGCATCCATCAACAAAATATTGAGATTTTATATGCTAGTCAAAGTGTCATATGCCTGGCAAAGAATCAAGTCCATCATGGTCGCACCAAACATATTGACGTTCGGTACCACTTTGTTCAAGAAATAGTAGAAGAATGGGACATTCTACTCTAGAAGATCAGGACTGCAGACAATTCTGCAGATATGTTGACAAAGGTGGTTACAAGGATCAAGTTCCAACACTGTTTGGACTTGGTCAACATTTCCCAAGTAAATGGAGGCGGCATCATTTTGGGGGAAGCTCGCCAAGGTGGAGATTGTTGGAATGGTGGCTCACTTCCAACCTCAAGAGTCCACAATGGAGGCTCCCATGTTCTGCACATGGGCTGCCATGGAAGTTCTTGAAGGTGGGCTGGTCTTTTATGGCAACTGGTCATTAATGGTGAGCTGGGAAGGTGGAATAGTAGCTGAACTCTTCCTATATAAACCCATGCACTCCTCACTTGTGAATAATATATATGCCACATTTGTCATCCCAAAGCTTGTATAGCTTCTGTATATGTGAGAATCTTGAGAGAGAAATTATGAGCATTTGTAAATTTCTCCAAATCCACGTCGGCAAATTGTCGAACCAAGTAAATATGTGTGTTCTTGTGTATATGTTTTTCCTTTTTGAGTTTTGGGAGCTTACACACAACACCCATAATAAGGAATAAACAAGGAATAACTTTTCTAAAATTTCTTCGTGGAGATGTATATTCTTTTATTATTATATGTTGAATGAAATAATTAGGAATACATAAGAAATAATTATTCTTTTGATTTCCAGAATTTAAATTATGTTTTATCTTATTCTAATGAATAGTTATTCCATCGAACCAAATGAGCCGTAAGTTCTTCTAGGTGGTTAACTATATGAAACTTTTCTTTTTTAGGTCATTTCATATGATTTTGGGTTTTCCTTAAAAAGTTAGAGTTCTATCAAATATTCATTTATTACCTCATCCCTCAATGTTATTCTAGATTCACCCTTGTCATTATGTAACTCTTATGAACATCAACTAAATTGCTTGCTCAAGGAGTGTTAACTAGTCTATATTTGTATGTGTCCAAAACATCCTAACCGCCCTTACCTCATCTTATCGCACCTAAATTTCCTTCATATTTTTATAAACATATAGGTCATCGACTTAAGCATTTTCATTTGTGCTACATTTTCTTTTAAGATATGTTGCATTTTTTGTCATCCAAAATTTTGTTCCATGTAACAGAGAATTCTCATTTTAAGTTTAACACACCCACTATCCATTTTACTCAATTTGTTTTAACTTTATATATCACATTCTCATTTTCTCCCTTGATTTGCATGATAGATCTAATGCACTCAAATCTACTCCTATTAGGAATTTCTTGAGCATCAGGTTTATTATTTTCACCATTATTCCTTTTAAAATGACTTGAATTGCTTTTTTTGTATTCTTTATAACTTTATAGCTATTTTTACTCAATTTCAAACCTTTAGATCATAAAACTTATCTTTCATAGTTCTATATACTCATCTATCTCTAGTTATATCTATTCTTGCATATGACTGAGGCACAATCATCTGCAAGAACATGCACCATCCAACACCCACTTTTGAATTTGCTAAATTAACAAAAATTGAATTCTAGTTGCTCTAGTTGTTCCAAAATATTTGAGACATTGATGAGAAAGTCAAGTTTAATATATTGAGAATAGATCTCGAGTTTTGCATTGTGTAGTTTTGTATTAAAAAAAAAAAAAAACCTCTAGCTTTTGGTGAACATGCCTTTTTTCAACATCTAAACTTCATTTAATGACAAATTATTAATTTTATGTGGCAAGTTTATCTTTTCATTTATAAATGTTGCCAATTTTATTTGGTAAATTCTTTCGTTTTTTCAGGTGTGGAGGATCCTCAGGCAACTAAAAAGATGATCAGCCCTGAATTGGGTATTTCAAAGGAGCCAAAGTCATCTCAATTTCCATCTGAAATTCTTTTGCCGCAGGATTGGATGTACTAAACTCCATAATAACAAAAGCTCCCTATTTTAATAATAACTCCATTTGGAGATATAACAGATAAAAGGCTGATTTTGCCTATAGTGTTGTGAACAATTAAAAGTTGAATCCTTGTTTTTCTCTTCAATCCATATTAATGCATAGAGGGAAAGAGCTTTGTGATCAAAACTCAGTAAGCAAAGAAAATCTTACCTTGGATATTTATATTTTTATGTAATTTCAGGTCATTTGTAATGGATTGTAACATTGTTTTCTTTTCCTTTCTTTCTTTCTTTCTTTCTGTCTTCTTATGCCTTTTTTTTTCAAGACTACAATTGGAAGTGATCCAGTAGTTTTGGTAGGTTTTTCAATTAGTTTGGAAACTCTATTGGAGCAATTGACCACTCTATTTAGAGAAAAAAAAAGCATCATCTAGACTTAGAATGATGACTCATAATTTAAATAAATATTTTTTACTTTATATTTGAATAAAAAAGCTATTTGAATTAACCTTTATCTAAGTCAATTTTATAAGTCATTTTTTTATACATAGGATTTGGAATTATAATTAATTTATTGTGTTATGCCTTGTACTAGCGCTGTTTTACTCTACAATATACAATGCACATTGTTTGTATTATTTTGAGTTTGTTTTGTTGGATGGTCTAGAACATTCACAACTCCAAAAGTTTGCTTTCTCTCATACTTAATAATTGACCACTGGCCCCTTCCACAATCGATGTGGAATAACCAAACAATCTTCCCCTCACACATTGGGATCTCTCCCGGCAAGTCAACCATCAAGGTCTCCCCCAACACAGCATACAAGGGAGAATGTTTGACCAAGACTTTGATACCAGTGTTGGGTGGTCTAGGGCTCCACAACCAATGTGGGATAACCCAACAATCTTCCCCTCACACACAGGAATCTCTCTCGACAAGGCATTAGGGTCTCCCTCGGCAAGGCAACCATTGGGGTCTCCCCTGGCAAGGCAACCATTGGGGTCTCCCCCAACATGACATACAAAAGAGAATGTTGAACCAAGGCTCTAATACCAGTGTTGGGTGGTTTAAGGCCTTCTCAACTCCAAAAGCTAACTCATGGAGTGAGACTTTCCATCGCACTTAATAACTGACCACAAGCCCATTCTACAATTATTGTGGGATAACCCCAACAATCTCCCCCTGACACATCGGGCTCCAAATCGGCAACATCACATACCCAATATCCTAGGGAGAATGTTGAACCATGGCTTTGATACCAGTGTTGGGTGGTCCAGGGTCTTCTCAACCCTAAAAACTAGTTCAAGGGGTGAGACTTTCCCTCACACTTAAAAACTGACCACCAGCCCCTTCCACAGCCGATGTGAGATAACCCAACAATCTCCCCTTCACACATCGGGGTATCTCCCGTCAAGGTAACCATTAGGATCTCCCCCGGCACGACGCACTAAGGAGAATGTTGATGAACCAAGCTCTGATACTAGTGATGGGTGGTCTAGAGCCTTCTCAATCCCAAAAGCTAGCTCATGGGGTGAGACTTTCCCTCACACTTAATAACTGACCACCAGTCCCTTTCACAATCGATGTGGGATAACCCAACATATTTTTAAACATTTGTTTTAGGTCCATTTAGAAACCAATTAGGGGTTAATTTAGACATCTATAAATGGGGTTGACTAAAAAGGTTAATTTCTTTTTTCAAGTTTTTAATTATAACTTCTTATTTTTGTTTTGAAAAAATTTAACAATAATGCTAAACATCTGAAATATAGGCGTAAAAATTTGTTATATATGTAAACAAATGAGCAAAACACACTTAAAGAATCAATCTCTTTCAGCAATCTTGGATTTAAAGTTGGGTAGATTTGATTAAAATTTAATATAATTTTATGTTATATTTTATTTAAATCTACATAAATTTAAATTTCAGATCTTTCTCAAATATAAGATATGTAGAGACCCGAAAAATAGAAGTAATAAAAATAATAAAGAAAAGAGAAAATTTGATTTAGTGTAGACCAAACCGTCAACAGTTTTGTGGAGCTCAGGGAAACCATCAATGATTTTGAGTTATCGTGACTCAATAAAGGTAAAACAGTAAAAAGAGGTTTGGTTAAAAACCAAACTGTCGACGGTTTCCTCTAGGCCGACAGCCTATAAATAGGTTCTAACTCATTTTTTTAATAAAAATTATCTCTATCTCTCTCTCTCTCTCTCTCTCTCTCTCTCTCTCTCTCTCTCTCTCTCTCTCTCTCTCAAAGCTACGTCTCACTCTCTCTCTCTCTCCTCAATTAATTTTCTTCCAGAATTCAGCGCCCGAATCAACTAATAAACACCATTTCGGGATCCCGACGTCGATTCTTTGTGGTTTAACTAGAGCAAAATGGTTGTTTGGGGATCCTAAGCACCACTCTAGTGAAAAGGTAAGAGGAATAGATTATGTTAGTAATTTCATAAAATTTAACTGATTAAATTGTAGTATTTGATTATATGAAAAATATATATATATATATATATATGATTTTCTGAGTATTCAGACATATGAAAATGATAATTTGGGATATTATATATATGTGTGTACTTGAGAGAAACTAGGTAATTAGAGTTAAGTAAATTCTAGAGATGATTATATATTTATTATTCAACTAAATGATATTTTCCCATACAAGTATTATATTATGACTTATTACTCAAATTGTGTGGCATGAGTATATACTGATTTTAGAGAATGTTGTAAAAATTATGAAGTTATGATATGATTTCAGATGGCTGTGTGTCGATTATAAATGGTTGTGCCGAGTTATGAAATAATGATTGTATAAAGAGCTATGAAATGACAGATTTGATACAGAATTGTGATTATATCATATTTTATACAAATTGATGAAAATGTGATAATGTTACAGTTTAACTATATGCAATGTATTATATGGTAGTACAATCCTGATGAACTGGTTCAGATTGAGAGCATGGTACCGTTGCTAGTATGATGTGTCAATGCAACCACATTGCTCAAACGGGGTGTTGGTAATGGAAGTCGATTTGCCTTGTGAAGAGATGTTGACCGTCCCTGGGTCTGGATCAAGCTGTGGAAGGCAAATCATACTACAGACCTGGTAAAGTTTGACTTAACTTGGTAGGCCAGCCAATGCTAAGTCCCGCCTTCGGGGCGCACAATCCAATCATGTGGGGTGATTACATGTTGGTTATATGTTAGTCCATTCAGGGGGAAAATTTCTTATGTATATACGTATATGATGTTTCAATGATTGTAGAAAATTATGTATTATGATGCAGTATGTTTTGAAAATGAAATATGTGTTTTCTCATATATACATAAGTGTGAGTACAGATTACATGTTTTATCAGTTAAAGTAATGATTTAAATGGATGTGTTTTTGGGAATATTAAAACTCATGTTGCCATACACTGAATATAGTATATTCTGTCTTACTGAGAAGTGTCTCACTCTTATAATTTCTACCATTTCAGGAAATCCAAGAAATCAAGCCTAGAGTGCTTCAGGGCAGGGCTCATTAGAGTTTGTTCAGGGTTGTTTTTGTGAGACATAGTTATGTAAATGGGTATACTTAGTGTGGATATTTTGGGGATTCGTGTATGTATTTTTTGGAAGATAGTGGAACACTGGTATTGTATTTAGAGTATTTTACATTTATTTCCGCTATGTTGTGTGGGATGAGTCATGGACAGGTGTACCTAGTGCCCACCTCGGTACCAGGTTGTTATATTTTGGTATCAGAGCATATTTATGATAGAATTTCACTGAGTGTGACAAGATATATATTAGTATATGGATTTTCTTCGATCCACAAATAAATTTGTGAAGGGTCTAGCTTGCATTAGTTGATGTAACATCTTGATTGTCCAAGAAAGTCAATTAACAAAAAGAGTTTAAGTACCACTATTTGTAAATATGAACATAAGTCATTATCATTCTTTTTATATATTTTTAAATAAATTTTATAATTTAACCTTAATTTTATATTGGGAGCTCAAAGTTCAAACTTTAGATTTTATTTTTTATGGAACTGTACAAAATATAAAATAAAACTATATTAAATTTTATATAAATTTAAAGAAGTCCCTAAATCATAAGGTTTTGTGTTTTTTGAAATAGGGAGAAAGCCATCACATTATAAAATAAAACTATATTAAATTTTATATAAATTTAAAGAAGCCCCTAAATCATAAGGTTTTGTGTTTTTTGAAATAGGGAGAAAGTCATCACATTATATGCAGTCTTACTCTTATTTGTGCACAAAAAGTTAAACTCAATCTCATAATTAATCGAACACAAAAGAATAATCTTATTATTAATTTAATATTCGCCCTCAAATCTTGTTTAAATTCAAAACATACGATTTATATTTTTTAACCGCTAGAGTTACAATACAACACAATTTAAATATATATTTGTTTTATTTATATTTATCTCATGGGAGTTTATATATATAATATGTTGGTACAAAAGAACTAAGAACAACTTATCCAAACTAAGGAAAGAGTAGCAGTGGGGCCAATTGTGCTCAATCACAGCTGTCGTGGCACGAGAATCGAGTGCGAATCATGTGGGTCCCACCACCAAGCAGACTTTGATTCTAATTCCTTTTCATGTGAGTCTTCTTCTATTATTAATTATTAAAGAGACATTTTATTTGTTGAGTTATCGAGGCAATACATATACCACTTTCACATTTTTTTGTCTCGTACCCCACAAGTTTTGTACAATATTATTTTACCCCTCAATAGAACCCAATTATTTTTCTTTCCACTCATAACAATTTGAGTAATAATATAAGACATAATATTGAAATGAGAATTATTATTGTGATAAGTAGAAAATAATGAGATATGGTATTTATATGTGAGTAGAAATAATTTGCATGAAAAATGAGATTTTGCAAATTATTGATATGGGTATTTTGAGAAATATTGAAATATGTGAAATACGATATATACTATTACAAGATGATGAAATGTACACATAAAATGATGAGAACATTTATATTGAGATGAATTGAGTTATATTGATATGAGATTAATGATATATATTGATATGGAAATATTGAAACGTGAAAATGAGAACGTGAATTTTGAAACGTATATACTGAAATATGATTGATGAAATGTCAATACCGCATAATGATTGCGGGTATGTGGTAGTGAACTTTGATATGGAAACCTTAATGATAGGTTGTGATATTGAGTACGATACCGTTGCTAGTGGTGTAATGCAACCACACGGACTCTTGGAGCATGTGGCATGACAGTCGATTGAGCCATTTTGTAGAGTTGTTAGGCTCCCTGAGTTCGGATGAAGTCTATGGGTTGACCAGTCGTACTACAGACGCAATATGTGATATAATATTTTGATCTAACCAGGTCAGCCAATTGCGGCTAGATCCAGCCTTCGGGCCACATAACCTTGACCATGGGGGGAAGCATGACGTGGAAAGAAAGATCCTCAAGGTGGCCATAAGTTACAGATGCAATATTGGTATTTGATACTAAGGATACTCATGAGCCGGAAAGTAAAATGGAAATGGAAAGTGAAAGAATGACAAAATGGGCTAAAATGAGAAATGAAAGAAATAATGGAAATTGAGAAATAGAGAATGATAAAATTGAGAAATGGATTTGTATGAGTTAATAATATAAATAATTGAGGCAAAGTGAAACTCTCCGCCTGAGGGCTTACTGGGTAAGGTGAGTGCCCTGATAGGTATCATATGTGGCCATACCTGACTGCATAACGTGTTAAGGCAGAGGGAAGCTACCTGTATGGGCGGGTAATCTTCCCTATTCTCGAGAATTTTGCGGGTCAATATGTATTGGAAATAATTGAATTTGAGAAATGATTTTAAAGCTTGTAAAAGCTTGTGTTGTATATCTATATAATTATGAGAATATGTTTATCAATTTATTTTTCTCAAATGAAATGTTGATTTGGAAAGTAAAGTGTGTTATAACTGAACTCATATTGCCACGCACTGTAAATAATTTATTCCTTCTTACTGAGATGTGTCTCACTCAAATTATCTAAATTTTTTAGAGAACATAGATAGACCAGGTGATAGAGCTCCGTGACCATAGAGAGCTGAGACCCTGACACACAGGGTGAGTTTTTGGACTAGGGGAGGTGTAATTCCCCCAGAGCTGAGTTATTTATGAGTATGGGATAGTAATGTGTATGTATATATATATATATGTATGTTGATACACTAGGTATTGTATTCTGGTTGTTAAGTATGTACTATCTTCCGCTGTTAGGTTATATAAATAAAATGACTTTTTACTCGGTACCCATACCGAATATTACATCGAACTCATGCATGTCTAGCACTATCAAATCGACAGATAAATTTCCCCTTAAATATTCATTGGACAACCCCGGAATACCTTACTACACCTCACTGCTTACCCGGTCAGTGTAGTCACTAATAACTCAGTATCTAATAGTTGTGTTTCCATCCCACGCAATTTAACAAACCCCATGGACACGAACGAATCTGTGGCTCCTAAATCAAACAATACAATAACTTTAAAAGAAAGCATGCTAACATACTTGTCACCACATTGTCGGCTGTCTCAGCATCACTCGGCGTCAGAGCGAAAACTCTGGCTGGAGCCATATTCCTCTACTAGCCTCCACGTGGCGCCTGATAGCCTCTCTGGTATGGTCTAGGAGCAGGAGCAGCTTCTGGTGGTGTAGGGCAGTCTCGCACTAGATGTCCCTGTTTACCGCAGTGATAGCAGACAGCTCTCCCTACTTGACATTTTCCCCAGTGTCTCCTCCCACAAGTCTGACAGACCGGAGGATTCTACACTGTCTGAACCTCACGATCCCTAGTCTCCTGCCTCTGTCATCTGCCATAATTTCCTCTCCTCCATTGACCCTGCCTAGGACCCTGCTGGTAGCCTGAAGATGCAGATATCTTATTTTGTCCCTATTCCTTTGCATCCATACGCTCACTAACCTCTACCAAGGTTGCTCTGTCGATTAATTCAGCAAAGTCATGTATCTTTAACGCTACCTGTAACGACCTGCTTAACTTATCACATAGTAAACATAAATAATAATAACATCAACCTGAACCCGTGGGTAGCGGGGAATAGCCTAATATAAACTGCGGAAACCTAAGCAGTAGTAAAAATAATTTACATCCATCAAACCATTAATTACATAATACCAGAGTCTACTACATTCCCAAAATACAGTATTTGAATACAATCTCCAAAACATCAAAATAGACTTAGGATCTTACAACAAAATCTTCTGATCCTAAATCAACGCTTACATTTCTAGTAAGGAAGCTCAACGGTGGCTACGACCCGCCGGTCTCCCAAAGTATCCTGAAAAATTAATTAGGTTCAAGGGTGAGACACTTTTCAGTAAGGGAAAATAAACTAAATACAGTTGTATGACAACATGAACATTTAAGGCAATTATACGTATATAATAGATTTCATATTTCTGTAAACGTTCATCATATCGTACTGAATAATCATATACTTTCATATTTGCTAACAAATCATATCATACATAAAATGTAGTGACCCGAAGAATAATAGTATTTAACAATAATAAGAGGGAAGAAAATAGATACAAAAACAGAATGAGGCCGTAGACTTGGTCGACGAACGCTCTGCATTCATCGATGACATTACATTTTGGAGAATAAAATAATTTTAAGGAAATTGCCAAGCTTCGTAGATGAACACAGAGTTTCGTCGACAAAGGTCTGAAGAATTTCATCGACGAATACAGGGTTTCGTCGATGAGAAAATATCGAAAGACATTCGGGCTGCTCTGAATTTCATCGACGAATACAGGGCTTCGTCGACAAATTTACTGAAAGATTCATCGACGAAGTGACGTGTCTCGTTGACGAATCTGGCCCTATAAATAGATAAAAACTGGATTTTTATTCATTTCTTGCACCGCTCTCTCTCTCTTCTCTCACTCCCTACGTCACTCTCTCCCTTCTCTTTTCGTTTTCGGCCCCACCAGACGCTGGATTGACGTTCTGAAGCCACCACGATGTTCCTGGTGAAATTCTCTTCAAGTTTGCTAGGACGGATCGTCGGTGGGATCGAGTTGGATTTCATCCCAAATTTAGGGTAAGGTCTTTTAGCCCATTTTTGGCTTTATGGTAGTTATAAGAAATGATGTAAGCAGAAAAATACTGATATTTTGTTCTGGCATATGTTGGTTTCAGGGTGTTTTGTAGGAGACCCAAGGGACTTTCTAATAGTCAGGTAAGGGAAATATGTTATACTAGTAACTTTTAAAATACTATACATTTTATTTAATAATGAAAATTATGTATGACAGTATCATGTGGCTTTTGAATATGAATATAGTACGAATATAAGTTTTACGATATTTCAGTATCCTGATTTTACGATATTTTAGTACCATGATTTTATGAATTTTAGTACCATGATTTTATGAATCTCAGTACCATGATTACATGAATATCAGTATTATGATTATGCAGTTTCAGTATTATGATTATGCAACTTCAGTAATATGATTATACAGTTCTCAGTATTACAACATATGAATTACAGTTACAGTTTATCCAGCATCATGGTTATTTCAGTACTTCAGAATCATGGTAAATCATATATATATATATATATATATATATATATATATATATATATATAGAAATATATTATATGATATCAGACCCTATTGGACTTGCAGCTACAGAGTACGGTACCGTTGCTACAAATACTATGTTACTTTATGAGTGCAACCACCTATTTAGATAATACGTGGTAAGGTCGTTCACCTAGGTCCTTGAAGAGGTTAGGCTCCCTATCCAGATATGGGTTGAGGTGGGCAGATCGACCTATGGAGTATAGTGATTTATTACTGGTTGGCCAGCCAGGGTAAATCCAACCTACGGGCCGCACAAACCTGTCATGAGGGGGTAAGCCATGACACACAGAAAGCCACATGAAACATTTTCAGTTATTCTTACGAATGTATAGATTTGCAGAAACAGAGAACATACTTACTTATATTAGAAGTATTTTGAATAATAAACTCTAATACTGTCATGTTAAGCAATAGGGACAGGGGTGGTGGATTTTATCACTTATACTTCAGTATATCTTCAGTTATACATTTTTATTTGAAAATAGATTTTCATGATATAGTAGCTCACTTGCCACACACTAGTAATAGCATATTTCTTCTTACTGAGCGTTGGCTCATCCCAGTGTTGAATTATTTTTTAGGTGATCCAGGTAGGCTCGCAGATCAGGCTCGCAGGTAGAGGGGCTTTAGTGGTGCCCTGTCAGAGAGTGAGTACATTTTTGGGAATGATTTTTGTATACCCTATCTATTTGAGGGTGCTTTGGGAACAGAGATATGTACATATTTTGGGAAACATGTAGTACTCTGGTATTGTATGGTATTATATATATATATGATCAAATGATAATGCCTATGTGATTTATGCTTCTCGCTGCTTAAGTTTATGGTTGGGTTTACCCCAGTATGGTATCAAAGCATGTAGAATATTATAGTATATATAAAAAAAAAAAACAGTTTATTAAGCATGTCGTTACATAAAACATCTGTTATAACTGATAATATTGAAGACATACCCAGGATGAAGAGTTAGCTGATGTCATGTATTACCCCCCACGATGGGTTATGCAGCCCGAAGGCGGGACGCGACAATGGCTAGCCGACCACTGCCGAGTCAAAGATGTCTATAAGTACGATGAGCCCGCCACACCCTGGTCCAAACTGCTAGGTGGACTTCCACACTCTACTGAAAGCCACATCGACTATCCATCTTCCACCTCCTCGTGGGGTGGTTAGCACATATCTGGTCATAGATATTTGATCTATAAGTTACGATACCGAGCTCCTGAAACTGAACTAAACTAACATCCGAGTTCTGATAACACATAATACATGATATTATAGCATTTTTCATAATTTCATAAATACGGTCTCCCGCCGAAATCATTTCATATATACACGGCCTTGCGCCAAAATCATTTCATATATACGGCCCCCGAAATCATTTCTTACATTACTATCTGAAAATAAATCAATTATCATGTATTTGTCAAAATCATAATAACATACTGTATCTTTTCATAATACCTGAAAACATGCTTTACTCGTAAAATTTTTCGTATCATTACCTTTCATGAAAATAACGTTCCTGCCATACAAGTTAAGTAATTCCATACATTTCATTATAAAATCACATTTTCCGTATAATAGTAGTATTTTCCCAATAACATACATTTTCTTAATAACAATCAAATATTATGCATGCTTTCCTGAAAATTAATTTGCTAATAAATAATAATAATAATACGCGTGGAAAATAACTGCTTTAATTTATTTTCTTACCTGACTACTGAGAAAGCCCCTAAAATATTCTGGTTTAACACCCATAGGGTTTCCTAATCAAAGCCTTAAAAACGACAACCCCCAGAACCAAACATCAGTATTTCTTCGTAAATAACCTTTCTTATAACTATGAAAAGACTAAATTTGACATAAAAAGTCTTACCTCAACTTAGGAACGAATTTCAACTCAACTCCATTGACGATCCGCTCCGGCAGATATGGAGAGAACTTCTCCAGGAGCGTCGTAGTGACTTTAGATCGTCAAACCGGCAGAAATCCGACCCAAAATCGAAGAGAGAAGGAGAGGAAGCCGAAGGGAGGAGAGAGAGGGAGTTTCTGCGCTGAATTTCATCAAAAATCTGAGTTTTTTTACTATTTATAGGGCTGGATTCGTCGACGAGCCACATCATCTCGTCAACGAGTCTTTTAATAATTTCCTCTACGAAACCCATTCCTCGTCGACAAAATTCAGACTACCCAAAACTTCTCTCGGTCTTTTCTCTTTTTGTTTCCATTCTCCACCCTCTTAATCATTATTTAAATACTATTATTGTCCGGATCATTACACTACCACCTACTTGTATATGCCTCTTCTTAATCTTTTTTCAAAACTGTCTCACCTTCTTTATCTCATCAAGAACAATACACATAGCGAAGCAAGAGAGCTCTATAAACTGCGTCGCATACTGCCGCTCGCATGGGTACTACCTCCTCTTGGATCTATCATGAAAAACAATAAACGTAACTTAGAAACTCTATCCTTATAATTTACACGCCTAACATAGTTCCTTATCTTAACTTACTCAGCTCATTCCTAACTCCCATCCTACGTTCTAGGAACACAACCCGACAATAGTTTACTATGGTTTTTCTAAAATCGTCATCCCAGGAAAAGCACAAAAAACCACCACGAAAGTCCTGCCTCTAGACTGTAGAGCAAAACCTTAAATCATTTTCCTATATTCTGTTATCGTTTCCGCTACACTCTAAAGTCTATAGAACCTAGTAACCTAAGCTTTGATACCAAACTGTAATGACCTGCTTAATTTATCATATAGATTATTTTTCTTCCACATAATGATAATATCCTAGTAAACCATAACCCACCTGGACCCAAGGGTACCAGGGGTAACCTGAAATTCATCACCATTACCTAAGCAGCAAGAAATGTGAAATCATATACAATCAAAATACCATACAACTCAATACCAGAGTTTTCTACAATCGTCATATAAATATACACATCTTAAAAATATCCCAAATAGTCATAGGGTCGCCACCCAAAAATCCGTCTGACCCTAACAAGTACTTACCCTTCAGGTAAGGAAGGATTATTGGACACTAGCGCTGCGGAGCTTTATCCGCTCTTTTATCTGGGGTTCCTGAAATGTTCATATAATTTGGGGTGAGACACCTCTCAGTAAGGGAAAATAAACTAATACCAGTGTGTGTCAACATGAGTATTTCCGTGTTATACATATAATCGTACATAAACATACTTGGTACAATTATTTATGTCATATTTGGGAAAAACATGTATATAATCATATCATGGTGGAACATACTGAATTTCCATAACATATTTCATCTCATATAATAATAATAGAAAACATCCTGAAAGGTTAGCTGGTTGGCGTCATGTCTTACCCGCACATGATTGGGTTGTGTGACCCGAAGGCGGGATCTGACAATGGCTGGCCGATCACTGCCGAATCAAAAGTAAAAGTATGTAAGTACTATGGGTCTGCCACTACTGGTCCGTACACTAGGGGCACCAACACTACAATAAATCACATCGACTGTCATTCTCCCGCTACCCTATACGGCTAGCGGTAGCACTAACATATCATGATCGTAATCATATAGCTACAGTATCGTGCTCATGTAAGCCTAAACCAAGCCAACCAGGTTCTGATAACATATAACATATTTTCAAATTGTGATACATGGTTATTTCATAATAATAATTGTCAGGTTAATATCATCATATCATTTCATCATATAACATGGAAATCTTTGGCCCTTATGCCAGCATCTCGTATTTTATCAATCACAGCCCGTACGTCGTATTACATATCAGATAAAATTCTTGACCAGTACGATGACATATCATATAAAAGGCTCGCCCCATACTCCGGCATATCATATAAAAGGCTCGCCCATACGCCAACATATCATATAAGAAAACTCTAGGCTCGTACGCCGGTATATCATAATAAAACCCTCGGCTCGTACGCCAATATATCATATAAAAACTTTGTATCATTTAAACATTTTCCCATAAATAATAAACCATAATAAATCTTACGCATGCCACACAAAAATGGGTATTACTCATATTTAAATCATATCATTATTTACGGCCGTATTTTCCCAAACATAATGCTAATATATATATTTATTTATTTTCCTAAAATTAAATTATGTAAGATTATACATATATTTTCATGAAAACAATTAACTTAGTTTATCCCCTTACCTGATTCCTGAAAAGCCCTTAAAATATACCAGTCCTGCACCCGCAGGATTCCCCGTTTAACACCCTGAAATCAACATCTCTGAGAACAAAACTTCAGTATTTCCTTGACTACTACAATTTCTGCAACTATAGGAAAGTCAAATACTAAATAAAAAGTCTTACCCTAAACTTGGGATGGAGTCCAAGCTAGCCCCACCGACGATCCACTCTAACAGACTTGAAGAGAACTTTCCCAGGAGTGTCGTGGCTGCTTCGGATCTTCGATCCGATGAAGAACGGATCAGAAACTTAGAGAGAAGGGTGGGGAACTAAAGAGGAGAGAGAAAGAGAGGTTTGTGGGTGAATTTTCAGCCAAAAATGAAGTTTAGGCCTATTTATACACTGACCTTTGTCGACGAGCCACGTCACTTCGTTGACGAGGTCAAGAAGGAAATTCATTGATGAATGCTTACTCCTCATCAACGAAATTCAGAACTGCGATATATCCTCTTGGTATCTTCTCGTCGACGAGACACGACCCTGTTGACAATCCCCTCATGTGTGCTCATCAGCGAATCTCCTGTGTTCGTCGATGAGACCCTATTTAAATATTAAAATACAATTTCCTTTTCCCCCTTATTTCATTATTTAAAACCATAATTTCTACGGGTCACTACCAGAAGTCAATATTACAAATCATCCAGAATACAAATAACCAGAGTTCTAACCATCTCTCTCCCTCTCTCTCTCTCTTTCTATATATATATATATATATATATATACATGTCTAAACTGTAAGAACTTGAACCATGATATAGGGGTTAATTATGTAAAAGAGGGGTAAGAATGGAATTTGCATAGAATTTGTCGACGAGGCCATAATTCGTCAACAAAGGTTGAAGGCTTCTCATCGATGAAATTCAGAAGCTCATCGACGAGTGAATGCCGAGAGGTCCAAGAAAATGTGAAATATCTGGCTTGTCGACGAGGCTGCTAATTTGTCGATGAGGCTAGTGAAGAATTTGTCGACGAGGACCCCAATTCGTCGACGAATCCCCTCGGGTCAAAGGCCTATAAAAGGTATTTTTGGGTTGCTTTGGGGTTAAGTTTTCCCCAAACTCTCTCTCTCTCTCTAGAACTTAAAGCTCTCTCTCTCTCTCTCTCTCTCTCTCTCTCTCTCTCTCTCTCTCTCTCCTTGATTCCTTCACCGTTTGTCAACTGAATCGCAAATCCAACGTTACTGCGAGGATCAGCGAAGGATTCTCTACGTCTCTAGCAGATCGGAATCTCGTTACGGAGGTTTTTGGGTTTTGGGCTAAAATCGAGGTAAGGCTCGATTTTCGTTTCTGATTTAGTATATGTGTAGTAGTACGGATTGTGAGCATGTACTATACTGTGGTTTGTAGGTTTTGGAGTCTAGGTTCGTAGTTTTGGAGACCGTAAAGTTCGTAGTTGGAATTCGGGTTAAGGTAAGGGGATTCTGTTTATATCAGTTTATTTTCGAAATCAAGATCGGTAAGGTTGTAAGCTACGATCGTATGTATGTTTTGACAACTTAGTTAGGGAAATCTATCAAGTAAAAATACAGGATTTTTGGGTTACAATTTTCGGGAAAATTGGGGATTTCGGGTATCATCTCTACTTTGTTTTGGAAACTGTTGGTTATGTTAAAATTGTACTATTGAGGTGACCGTAATCCATATTTACATAAATTGTATACTTGAACTTGTAATTGATATGATTTGTCGTAAACCAAATAAGTATGGTATGTATGGGTGTATGTATTTGTTCCAGGTATTTGTAAAACAACTATGTGGCGGCTAATTACTGTATGCTGAAATGTATAGGAACGTGAGTTCCAAAATGATTCCAGGAATTTGTAAAATAGCCATGTATCGGTTAACTACCATGGGCGAGAGTGGCCGACTCTATATCCGGGGTGTGAAATATCACCAGTATGATCCAGTTGGTCACCGAAGGGTGTGTTCTACACCGTATGTAGCAATGTAATCACTGTGGGTCTAGGTCATCGCAGCGTAGTTGTGCATGTGGCAATGTAATCGTGGTGAGACTGGGTGACCTTGTGTAGTTGCGTATGTGGAAATGTAATCACCGTGGGCCTGAGTTGTCGCTTCGTAGTTGCGTGTGTAGCAACGTAATCGCTCTGAGACTAGGTGACCTTGTGTAGTTGCGTACGTAGCAATGTAATCACTGTGGGCCTGAGTCGTCGCATTGTAGTTGCGTATGTAGCAATGTAATCGATGTGAGACTAGGTGACCTTGTGTAGTTGCGTATGGAGCAATGTAATTACTGTGGGCCTCAGGCGTCGCAGCGTAGTTGCGTATATAGCAATGTAATCGCTGTGAGACGAGATGACCTTGTGTAGTTGCGAACTAGTGTGATGGCACTGACCGCATGTTTTGGGTATCGTTTGTACTGGAATGGTTTTTGTGAAAATACTGGAACTGTACGGAACTATATGTAAATGTATAAAACTGTATGAAATGTTTCAACTGTATCGTATCTTTTATAGTGTTACGAAGTATGTAAAATAACACTGGTATGCCACACACTGATATAACCTGATTTCTTCCTTACTGAGAGGTTTCTCACCCCAAATGTACGTACAATATTTTTTAGGTCCTTCAGGTAGTCGTAATTAGCCTCCTAGCATCTGGAAGCGGGGGAAGTCGTTAGCTACTGCTAGTACCTATTAGGTACGAGTTTTGGTATCCAGGTTGTTAGGATGGTTTTTGTAAACACTTGGGGTATGTTTTGTATCATGGGAATGTATATCCTAGCTTGTATAGACTCTGGTATGATACTGTTATGTACAAAAGACCGTATTCCGCTGCGTAATTTGGATGAGTATGGATGTTTGTGTGTATGTATGTGGGCATTCGTTCACCCCACGGGGTCGGACCCTCTATTTGTAATTTATCATGTACGTTTAAATTGATACAGAGACAGGTTAGGTTACTCAAATTCACACTTGGGACCCACTTGCGGGTTCAAGGCGTGACATAAACGCATTCCCAAAAATCAACAAAATACTTTAGGGGAATCAAACATCCCTAACTCATATCACTCACCGTGTCTATCAGGGTATCTGCTCCCTCTTTCTCGGAGCTCTATCTACTTGTCATGAGTTTAGTTATACATAATACACTCATTTTAAGTGATTATATCATCTGATAAAATATACAGAAATGTACTCATTATCATATAGATATAAAACATAATTTTTTAAGCTTTGATACCATTTCTCATGCTCATACATTTACAAACAAATATTTATCAGGAAAGTTCACGAGAATAGGGGAGATTACACACCCATACATGTAGCGCCCCTCTGCTCTGATATCATTTGTAACCTTACCCAATTAACTCGGGTGAGACTACAACTGATACTTATCAGAACACTCACCTTACTCGATAAGCCCTTAGGCAGAGAGTTTTACTTCGCCTTAATTACTTATATAATTAAACTCCCCCTCTTTCATTTCTCATATTCATTTTACATTCTAACTCATGAGTGTCTACTGTAACCCATCCATTTGTCGTCTGTAACTCATGGCTGCCCTGAGGATATTCACCACGTCATGCTTCCCCCCATGATTAGGATTGTGTGGCTCGAAGGCTGGATCTAAACCATGGCTGGCCTACCCGATTAGATCAAAACAATGAAACTACCTGTCTGTAGTACAATTGGCCTGCCCACGCCTGGTCTGGACGCCCGGTGGCAAAACTACCCTTCTCACTAGCACAATCGACTATCACGCCACACTCTCCACAAGACCGTGTGGTTGCACTTATCATCCCACTAGTAACGGTACCGTGCTTTCAGTAATACTCCAGTCCATCAGGTTTCTCATTTCCACATTTTCATATTCACATTTCAGTATGTTGGTACATTTCATCACATTAGTAATATTCTCATAATTTTCTAATTCATTCTCATCATTTCAATACACATTCCATCTTATAATAGTACATATCTCATTTCACGTATTTCAACATTTTTCAATAAAATATTTTTGTACCAACATATCTTTGTATCACATATATCATCATTTCAAGTAAAAACATCTATATCTTACATTTTATCATAACACTGTAAAACATATCTGTATATCATATTTGCATATCATGTTCTGTAATTTCTATAAAACATATTTTTCTTTCTCTTATTTTCATTTTGGTATCAACATATCAATATCTTTCATATTCTCATTTATTCCTAGTAAAACATATATATATATATATATATATATATATATATATATATATTTCATTTTATCACAATCCCAATGTAAAATAATATTCATGTCCCTCATGCCACACAATTTCATCTAATATTCTCAATACAATATTCACAGGGAAAATATCTTAATTTTATTTTCACATATTTACTCAACCAGTAGTTCTTAAAATAACTGTTATAATTTATTTTCCTTACCTGACTTATTGAGAATCTCACTAAATCCCAAATCCTACGCCCGTGGCGTTCGAAATTCAAAACTTTGAAATTCACATTTTTTCCCAAATTAATCAACTCAACCCCAAGAATATTATCATTTAGTATTCCATAAGCCCCAAATACTTCCATTTAACAATTATACCGTACAATACCTCACTTACCCTAATTTTAGAGCAGTGCCTCTGAACCTCAACTCAACGATCCGCTCTAATTAAGTTGTAGATAATCTCCCCACGAACCTCGTGGTGGTTCCTTTGTTGATCCAGGCTAAAATGGAGCTGAAACCGAAGAGAGAAGGGGAGGGGTGCCGTAAGATTTTAGAGAGAGTGGGGGAGAGATTTATGTTTTTAATTTAACAAATGCTCCGGGATCCCCTTTTATTTCTGCACTGTAGAGAAAACCATTGACGGTTTTCTCCACTCTCACAAAATCGTTGACGGTTTAGGTCTTTAACCCGCCCGTTTTTACTGTTTTACCTATAATCGGCCTACGGTAAATACAAAATGGTCGACGGTTTTCTGTGCCCCTCTTCAAACTGTTGATGGTTTGGTTTTCACTAAACCCAATTTCTTCATTTTTCAATTATTTTTACTATTATATTTTTTCAGGTCTCTACAGAGAGCTTGTTAAGTATATAGAATTCAAACCTTGTCTAGAGGTTAAAGATCATAAAATGTTACGAAACAACTTTCTTTTAAAATCATAAGTTTTACTTATATTTTTTAAAAAGTCAATTAAGATATAACAAATCACACTTCCTAAACTCAGCTCTTACTTTTAAAAATTAAAAATTGAGGAAAGGAGATTAAACTCGTTTTAGTGGATGCATATTTTTTATGGACGAGAAGATTGATCATATTTTTTAGAGGATTAAACATAAAGTTTTTTAGAAGGACATTCATTTTTCTCTTTCATTAACTTCCTTATGACGGTATATAAAAATATGAATTTCATGGGTTGAATTTAAATTTTTATAAATTTTAAAAAATTAAAATAAGGAGAAAAATTCGGGTAAAATTTCTCGTATAGTATGATTTATGAACAAAATTTATGTTAAAGGAAAATTTAACTTTTTTTATTTTGTTCATTAAAATAAAATTATTAAAATTCAAGAATTAAAATTTTAAATATATAGAATTAAATAAATTATGATAATCTAAGACTTTTAACACATACTTCAAATACAGTGTAAACGAGGTGTTTAAGGCAACAATAAAAATATACTCTCTTATAATTGTATTTATTAAAAATAAACAATTAAAAATCCATAAAAACGACGTCGTGTTGGGAGAAGCAGTAGCCGCAAAACATCCTATGGAGTTGCTGTCTCTTATTCCAATAGGATGACATTACCCTCTGTTATATATATAAGGGAAGCACAAACCCAGAACCCTAGTTTCTCTTGCAACCCCCCTCCCCTCAGATCCCGGAGGGCCACTAATCTCTCAAAATTGTGGTAGTCATCGCATCAAAAGGTAATTTTACACAGATTTCTCTCTGTTTGTTCACCGAGAAAATTGAGGGGATGGACAAGAAAAAAAATTTATGGCTTTTGAATCTTTCATTTTCTTCTGCAAAAAAGACTGAGAAGTGGGGCGTCAGGTCGTTCCTGTTGATTTCGAGTTGCGATTTAGCTGTGCATGCATGCTTATTTGTTCATGTAGCTCTGTGTGTGTGTGTTGAGATGTTATTGGCTTCTTCATAGGTTTTGTGGGAATGATTACATGTGTCAGTTTAAATGGTTCATTTCTCAAGCTCATTTAAGGGGATTATCTTCTATGATTTGGTTGGTTATTATTACCTTTATTTATTTATTTATTTATTTATTTTGTTTGCTTGATGTAAAATTATTTAGATATTCACGAGCTGAACAAACTTTTGCACATATATAGTGTTGTATATATTGTATACATGCGAACCTTTTTGTTTGTTTTCTTGGTTATTATTGGATCCAAGAATCTTTGAATTAGCTATGAAAACCCACCCACTTTCGTTTTCTTGTGTAAACCCAGCCTCGAATTTTATTACAGAAAGTTTTAATTTTTGCGGTTGAATCTTTTGAATCTATTTCTTGATCCAATTATCATGTATATTTTTACACACATTACAATTTTGAGTTTGAACAGGCAATGGCTTCTAAGCAGCCAAATTCTGGCCTTTTTGTTGGACTGAACAAGGGCCACATTGTCACCAAGAGAGAATTGCCTCCACGACCATCTAGTAGAAAAGGGGTAAGTTGTTTTTATGCCACACAATCCAATAATTTTTTAATGCAACTGAAAACCATGTTTCTGTTGCTGTGTGTGTGATTGAACTCACTCTATGGCTGGGAACATAGAGCTGGGACCTTGGATTTGGACTTGTGTGGATTTGGATAAAATATAATATAACATTGTATTGAGTTTTTTCAAATCCACATAATTCCAAAACTAAGCCCCGAAATTCATGCTCTCAAACATTACCTCAATATAGCTTTGAAGTGGTCTTGGAATTCCCATCCGTGGAATGTAACACTATGTTTGGTACAATGGAATGGAATGGAGTGGAGAGTGAAATGGAATGGAGAATGGAATTGAAAGACCATTCACATTCCACTATTCGGCTACAAAAATAGAATCACACTAGAATGGAATGGGCATTCCCAGTCTCCATTCCATTCTCATGTTTGGTATAAATAATTATAATAATAAAATGGAATACTTATTAAATTTTTAAAAAAACATTGAAATGTACAAATCTAATAATTTGTTTTTAAATTTAACTCTTTTGAAGATGACTATTAACTGGCGAAAAAGTATTCATTATGATACATATGGAGAATTTGGAAAAAAAAAAAAATTAGCAAAGTAAATCCTGAAAATTTCATTCTATGAATAGCATATGTCTAAAGTGCATACCAAAATAAAAACTTCCCTATTCTATTAAGAAGTTCAATTGTTTGCCAAGTATAGCTAACATCCACATAAAAACTAAGAATGGTCTTCATCCATTATTCTTTTTCATTATCTGCAACAGTAAAAAAAAGCTTAGTTAGCATGCGATCAGATCGAATTTTTATCATTATCTTGTGCCTCCCGATCATACCTAGACCCTATATCTTTAAAATCTAATCATTGATCTTCAATCTCAATTTCTTAACCCAATGCATCTTCAATCACATGGCTAACCCGTCCACTAGACCTGTATATTTTTTCGCTTAAAAAGTTTACAAATTCTTTTATAATACATGTTTCATAATTTTCTATCTTTTCTTCCTCGTTTTCTTTGAACTCACGTCATCAGAAGTATCCTTTCAACTGCACCACAATGACCTGGTTTGAAACTGCAATCAACATTATACTCTCTGGTTTTTGCAAATCAAGAAGAGCCTTAATTAATTTCTCATCTTCCAAGGCCATTCCTAAAAACCAAGTGAGGAGTTAGAATGAAACATGTTTAAAGAAGGAACGTTGGTGATTAAAAAAGGATGAGAAAAAGGAACATAGGGGAACTTGGTGCTAGAAACAGGCTTCAGGTGTAAGTCCCACAGTAACACACAAAAGGGAGGTACACACTGAACATAAACATAATATATGACTACATTATGTTAGATTTGTGTAAAAGGTGGCCCTTTTTTGTTCTTTATCCTCTGTAATGCATGTCTGACCCCCTGTTCAGCATTTTGGTTTATTCCCCATTGCCCCAACAAAAGAGAGGGAGGTTCAAAATGTTATGAAACATGAAGTTCAAAAGACAGCTGAGGATTTATGCACACATAGTTTCTATGATCAAGGGTAATTTTGTATCATGTTTAGGAGCACATGACAACTACTTTTGTAGGAAAATAGAACCAAAACTAGTCTACTACAAAGGCAAGCTCATAATACCATTAGTCAGTAGTCTTCAAAAATCATATTGTGTTTTAGTCTTCTCAAAAATCAATGAGTGTTACAGTTTTCAAAAATTTTGAGTTTTGAAGTCTCAAAAAATTCTCATCCTGATTTGGTTTCTTGGCCTCAATTGGCAGATTTGACGAGCTTGAGAGAGAAGAATGCGTTAAACATTGGGTTGCTAGGATGCAATTTATGGTTTACAAAACGAATACAGCATCCTAAAAAACTAGTGTGTTTTAATGTTTCAAAAACCACTTTTCAAAAATTAGCATGAGTTTTAGCATCCTAAAAAGCCAGTGTGTAATCCTAAAAGATATAAATATATAGGTCAATTCAGGTGAAAATTAGACTGCAAATAAAAATACACCAAAGCAACAACTTCATATAAGGTTTGTATCCTGACACTATTAGACAGAGCTCATTAATATTTCTGTCCTGACATATTGTTAGATGCAGCCACAACTTTTGTGGGCATACCTATTACATAGAATTCATTACTAGCATCCTGACACAATATTTGCATTAGAAATACAAGCAGGAAAAATAGAGATAACTGAGAATGATATTCAGATTAAAGAAACAAAAATCAAGACTGCTATTAACTGGGGGTGCTTGAATCAGAAGATTAATATGCTCTGCTAAGTTGAAGATTAGTAAATATATAATAGGTAATAGTACTACTAAAAAATAATGTAAGTTTTCAGAACACAGTGTGACCATGTCACGATATAGACAAGAAGACAGTTATTGGACACTAGTATGCACAGAAAATTAGAAACATAGAAGGCAAGGAACAAATGTGAAGGACTTTTTCCATGAAAAGGAATACAGGGGAGAAAGAAAAGTCTCGCCAATTGATTACATTGTCAAAAAGTGAGGAGAAACCTTCTACCTTTGGAAGTCTTTAACATAACTTCATTAGAGACAAAATAAAGCAAGAGAATAATAAAAGCACAGATCAGAAGAATTTCCTTCAAAGATGGCATGTTCTTGCAGAATTAGAGGCTCTATCATCTTTGCAAAGGGAGTAAAGCTGCTATAACTTTTCCATTATCACAATGCTTTTGCTTATGGCTGCTGCTCATAGCCAGAAATCTTATTAATTTAAATTGTACCAGCCCATTCAACAAGTGAGGAAAGTTTTAGTATACTTTTATTTCAATTTCACATGTAAGTGTTCAGTCAAAATTTATTCACATATAACTGATTGGGCATGAAACAGATTGAAGAGTTCTGCAAGTTTTTAACGCAAAGAGAAAAAATTTAAATCCAGGGTCCAAAATACATGCTCACAAATGCATTATGAGTTTTTTTCAAATTTATATAAATCTCCAAGTCCCAAAATCCATACCCCCAAACATTACCTCAGTATAACTTTCAAGTGTTCTTGGGTTTTCTGTTTGTGGAATATAAATATTTTATGTCAACTGGTGAGTTTGTTTTTGTTGTTGGAGTATGAGGGATTTGAATTTAGTTTAGAAATTTTCTGGTTTTGAATGAAAGAAATAGTGAAGTTGAATTGAGATTCTAATTTTAATTTGAAACTACCAATATCATGCAATTGAAGACAACATTACATTTTTTTTTTACAAGAGTAGTATAATTACCAAATGACTTAACATCCATTTTAAAGATTGTTGTGCCAATATGTTGATGTGATTCTCTTATCTTGTGCGTTATCAGAAAACCAGTAAAAGAGTCCACTTTGTGAGGAACTTGATTAGGGAAGTTGCTGGTTTTGCACCATATGAGAAGAGAATCACTGAACTTCTTAAAGTTGGGAAAGACAAGCGTGCATTAAAAGTTGCAAAGAGAAAGTTGGGCACCCATAAGCGAGCAAAGAAGAAACGTGAGGAGATGTCTAATGCCCTCCGCAAGATGAGGTAATTTATTCATTACAAATATATGCTATTTTTCACTTTCTTGTCAGTGCCTATCATGGATGGGGTCCAATCCTCTCCCCACCCCCCAAACCCCCAAATAAAGAAGAAAAAAGAAAAAAAAAAAAACAAAATCAATTCTGCTGCATGTTGGATTTACCATAGTGCCTTTGTGATCAGAGTAACATTGCATTTTAAGAGAAATAATTCTGTTTGTGGTTTTAAATTGAAGTCACAATGAGCTTAATTCTTTGATAACTATTCTTGCAGATCGGCTGGAGTCGGTGAGAAGAAGAAGTGAAGCACCTGTCCCTCAATTGAGAAGCTGAGCTAGGGAATTTTTATTCATCATGTGTTATGTTTTTCTCTGAGAATGAAGTTTTGCTTAGAACTGTGTTTTGTTTTGAGGTCAAGAAGTGAAATTGGAAACAATTAGCCTTATGTATTTTGTATTCCCCATCCATACAGATGCAATTTATCCTTTTAGGCTTGGTGAATCATTTGGCAGTCTTTCTGTTGAATGCGCTAAATTGATGGTCGAAAATTTTAGTTGTTTCCAAGATTGCCTCCTTGTTCTTGAAATGAATTTGCATCTCTCAATTTCTTTGTTCCCTTGGGATGAAGCCATGGGCCAGCATTCTGCTTGCAGGTGTGGAGATGGAAATTCCCATTCTACCAAAGCTTGGAATTGAGTGATAGGATAAGATCCCTCATTTTGCTTACTAATACTGGACTTTTATGTTATCGAAGTAGACCCTGAAAAGGGGCTATGGTTTTATTAGAGGACCATGGATATTACATATAGGGATAAATTTGATATTTTTGAAAGAAGACACCAAAGGAGAATTCCTTTTATAGTATTAGACATAAAGGCAAGGGGATGGTTTTGGAGGGAAATGCTGTTTTTGTTCATTTCGAGCTTTTAACAGGAAGTGATTCTTCTGCTCCAAACAACTTTCTCTCTCTCATTTAGGGTTAACTCTCCCAACATTGCTGATTCACAGGTGCTTGTGTGTCTCTGGTTTGGTTTTCTTGAGAATGATTTAGTTTGGTTCTTTTTTTTGGATTACGCACCGGGTATCCATGCGTCCGTTTTACGGTCCACGTGACTAATCCTGCGTCTCTTAAAGTTGACCTCACAATTTCAAAGGGAGGGTAAATTCAGGAGTCCAGGGACGGAAACGAGTTCGGGAGGGTTTGAACACCTGATCTCGTGAGGCACTCTCGCAGCCCGCACTACCACCTGAACCACACCTTAGGGATTGATTTAGCTGTTCTTGTCATTGCATTTGCTTGTTCGAGAGCGAATTGAAGACTCTTGTTATGGCATTTGCTTGTTCGAGAATAAATTGAAGACTAAGTTTGAAGATATTTTTTGGTACTTTGTTTTAAGAATTTTCCTTTCCGCCCTTACATTTCAGATTTTTCTTATTTAATTTTGTCCTTGGATTGATATTCATGACTTAAGCTTCAATAATTTTGATTTCGAAGCTGATGCTTGGCTGCCATGCTGGTTTTGGTCTTTTGGACAGTGTATGATTTGTTAATGCGCTAGTACTTTCAGCAAACTACAGTCACGCCACTTCATTAATGGTCTTGAATAAGTAGAATTATGTTGATTTTATTTCTAAATTTTCGAGGAAAAAAGATTAGAACTTGACACAGGAAGCCACAAGGAGGAAGAAATTTCATTAGTTTACTGTTAACATATGGGATGTTGATTAGAATTGAATTCTCTGCCAGGAGGTTTTGGTGGTCTTAAGTCACAAAATTGAGGGAACAGGAAAATAAAGCCCGCTGTTTAATTATATACCATAGGATGCATATGTTTCCTTTCAGGTTTTAGGTTTTGCAGATTTTAAACTCTTTAGGATCTCTTTAGCGGAGAAAGAACTAAAAGAGAACTGTTATGGTTGGAATATTTTTGAAATAGTTATTGTTGCAGAAACCTATGGTGTAACGTTTTGTGTTCAAACTCTTTTAAGAATGTGGTTTTGAAAGAAAAATATAGATTGAAATTTTAACATATGAAAATCAGTAATAACATCAGGCATAGCTTACTTTTTTGTTTGGCAGATGCCATCAACTCTTCAAGAAGTGTTGTCTAGTGAATGCCCATCAAACTGCTAGTTTGCAAAAAAGGCAGTTTCCTCTAATGCATAATTTTGAAGAAACATTTTTTTACAGCCAAAGTTTTTCACCAGTGAAATAATTATTTTTCCTTCCCCATCTAAAGCACTAAAACAAACAAACAGTTACTTGTTATCTGAATAAGAGCGTTCTTCCTTTATAGTTGTCTGAATCTGAACACTTCTTCCCCGTCAAATTTTTGTAAAAAAAAATATTGACTGTACTGCTTAGAACTGACGCTGAGCAATAATTATTTCCACTTGAAATCGAAAATACTATCAAGGTTTTTTCTTCGATTGAATTTTATCTTTTTAAGAATAAGGTTTGGGAGCCACAGATTGATTGCTTTGCAAGTGCCTTACAAAATTTAACGAGTCTACAAGTTGTCGCAGCACTCTTTTCGGCCTTGCATGTGTCTGATTGCAATTTTGAGTTGATTTAAAATTTTTTTTACCCTACGTAAAAAATAGCGTAAATTCTAAAACAAGTTTTTCTTGGCTCACATTTGAATGCGGTATTTTGATTGTCCCTCTGTAGCGGGCCAGTTTGATCTGATTCAATGGAGAAGGTAATATGGTTTCGCCTCTTGTTGGTATATGTTTCTGTACTATTATTCCCCTGCAGTGGCTCATCATGTTGGTTGATTGGCAGTACCACAAAATTGAGACGATTGGACAAGGAGGCTGTGGCTGGGTTTACAAGGGTCATGACTCTCTGACAAAGGAGACTGTTGCCTTGAAGGAGGTTTTCCTTCTTGAGGGAGATGAAGGTGTTGCAAGCTCTGTAATTAGGGAAATATCCCTTCTGAAAGAGATGGAGCATGACAACTGTTCGGTTATATGTCTTTTAGTATTATTATTATTGAATGTGTTAGTACGTTAATTAGTGAGAGTTAATGAGGGTATTATTGTTATTAGAATGTATTTAAATTTGTATTATAAATAGAATGAGAGACCAATCTTCAAGTTAGGTCATTCATTTTTAATCAAATCTTAACATGGTATCAGGGCATGATCCTAGCTAAACCCTATTTCCCTCATACGTTGCTAGAAAACACCATTCCTGCGGCTGTTCTTCCCTAATCCACCTTCATCCCATACTAAATCACCAAACCAACCATATACCCATAATCAGACCCCCCTTGACGACCCAACCCACAAAACCCCATCGCCGGAGGGCACTCCACTCGCCCTCTCGTGCCAGCCAAATGTCGGCAAGGCCGACCCCACGCGTCAACCCGTAAGAGCAGTTTGACCACTTCTTTCTTTGTTTTTTTTCTTCTGCCATGCTTCAATTCCTTCTTTAGACTATATTATCAAGCTGTTAGGACAGTTTTTTGCTAAAAAATTCAATCTTTTTCGACCATGCACTCGCAGTATTCCGTTAATTTATGTTCAGGGTTTGTGAAGGCTTCCTTGTGAGTTTTTTTGGAGCTGTGGCGGCGTTCGTATGTTCAGTTGTGAGGCTGTGGTAGTGTTATATCCATTGGTGAGTTGTTCACCTTGTCAGTGGTTGCGTCGGTGCTTCACAT